>NC_056743.1:375732868-375802868 GCF_019279795.1 Protopterus annectens
GATTAAGCCAACAGGAGGGGTCCAAGGACCGAGCCCTCTGGGACACCACTTGTGACTGGCTTAGAGTCTGACATGGCTCCAGCAATTCTGACCTTGTGGGTTCTGTCCTTTAGCCAGTTTTCAACCCATCTTATGACATATGGGTTTACATTTAAGCTGGTGAGCTTGTCTATGATGCCCGAGTGGGGTATTGTGTTGAAGGCTTTTGCAAGGTCAAGGTAGGCTGTGTGAACTGCCTTACCCTCATCAATGGCCTTAGTGACTATTTCAAAAAAGTCGACCAGGTTCAAAAGGCAGGATCTGCCCTTAACAAAGCCGAATTGGGTAGGATCAAGTGTCTGTAGGTCCCCAATGTCTATGTTTATGAGTTCCATAATGATCCTCTCCATATCTTTGCAGACCAGGCTCATCAGGCTTATGGGGCGGTAATTTCCAGGGTCCGTAGAAGCACCTCCTTTGTGGAGTGGAACCACTGTTGCTGTACGCCATTCTTTGGGTACGTATCCTGTAGTAAGGCTAAGTTTAAACAGCAGCCTTATGTGTGGTTTTAGTTCCTCTTGGAGTTCATGTAGCACGCAACCCAGGACACCGTCTGGTCCCATTGATGCTGTGTTTTTAGCTTTGGAGAGGGTGGCTCTCACCTGGGCATCTGTGATGTCAGGGAGGCTACATTCAGCTGGGATAGATATATCTCCTTTTGGGGGGGGGGGGATTAGCACTGAACCTGTCTGCCAGTATGTTGGCAATATCTGTGGTTTCAGTGTATTTTTTGTCATTTTGAACTAACTCTGAGCATATCTGGGAGTTTCCACCCAGGTTTCTAACATAACTAAAGAAGGCCTTGTGACTATCTTTAGTGTCTTTTACGATTTTTCTCTCAAAGTTGGCCTATAGTTTTCAAATCTATGCTGAAGGTGTTTCCCCCTCCCCCTATTTCTTTGCGTCTTAAGTTGTTATAACTGGTTTTACATAATTTGTGTTATCTGACTATCTCAAGGATTACTTGCATAAAATTAGACCCTCTTAGCATAACAGCCTGCATATCATTGCTGGAGCCTTCATTTGTCCTGACAGAGTGCTCTTCAAGCTATCTGGAGATATATAGAGCTGAGTATATTTTTCTGGGACTTCAGAGTTGTGTACTGGTAATTGTTGCTTGACTAATTTTATATTATTGCTGGATAAATTCAGAGTAGTGCACTGTTATTTTTGCTTCACTGTATAGTTTTTCAGATCTCTGTTGAAGGGGGTTTTCCGCAGAACCCCTATTTCTCTGTGTCTTAAGTTGGTATAACTGGTTTTACATCCTTTGTGTTATCTATCTCAAGGATTACTTGCATAAAATTAGAACCTCTTACTACAACAGCCTGCATATCATTGCTGGAGCCTTCCTGTGTCGTGAGAGAGTGCTCGTCAAGCTATCTGGAGATATAGAGAGCTGAGTATATTTTTCTGGCACTTCAGAGTTGTGTACTGGTAATTGTTGTTTGACTAATTTTATATCATTGCTGGCTGACTTCAGAGTTGTACACTGTTATTTTTGCTTCACTGTATAGTTTTCAGATCTGTGCTGAAGGTGTTTCCGCCCTCCCACTATTTCTCAGTGTCTTAAGTTGGTATAACTGGTTTTACATCCTGTGTGTTATCTGACTATCTCAAGGATTACTTGCATAAAATTAGACCTTCTTAGCATAGCAGCCTGCATATCATTGCTGGAGCCTTCCTGTGTCCTGACAGAGTGCTCTTCAAGCTCTCTTGAGATATACAGAACATAGTATATTTTTCTGGCACTTCAGAGTTGTGTACTGGTAATTGTTGTTTGACTAATTTTATATCATTGCTGGCTGACTTCAGAGTTGTGCACTGTTATTTTTGCTTCACTGTATAGTTTTTCAGATCTCTGCTGAAGGTGTTTTCCTCCCTCCCCCTATTTCTCTGTGTCTTAAGTTGGTATAACTGGTTTTACATCCTGTGTGTTATCTGAATGTCTCAAGCATTACTTGCGCCAATATTAGACCCTCTTAGTTAGTGCAACAATCTGCATATAATTGCTGGAGCATTCCTGTGTCCTGACAGAGTGCTCTTCAAGCTATCTGGAGATATACAGAGCTGAATATATTTTTCTGGCACTTCAGAGTTGTGTACGGGTAATTCCTGTTTGACTAATTTTACATCATTGCTGGCTGACTTCAGAGTTGTGAACAGTTATTTTTGCTTCACTGTATAGTTTTTCAGATCTCTGTTGAAGGGGGTTTTCCGCAGAACCCCTATTTCTCTGTGTCTTAAGTTGGTATAACTGGTTTTACATCCTTTGTGTTATCTATCTCAAGGATTACTTGCATAAAATTAGAACCTCTTACTACAACAGCCTGCATATCATTGCTGGAGCCTTCCTGTGGGGTGAGAGCATGGTCGTCAAGCTATCTGGAGATATAGAGAGCTGAGTATATTTTTCTGACACTTCAGAGTTGTGTACTGGTAATTGTTGTTTGACTAATTTTTATATCATTGCTGGCTGACTTCAGAGTTGTACACTGTTATTTTTGCTTCACTGTATAGTTTTCAGATCTGTGCTGAAGGTGTTTCCGCCCTCCCACTATTTCTCAGTGTCTCAAGTTGGTATAACTGGTTTTACATCCTGTGTGTTATATGACTGAAGGATTACTTGCATAAAATTAGACCTTCTTAGCATAGCAGCCTGCATATCATTGCTGGAGCCTTCCTGTGTCCTGACAGAGTGCTCTTCAAGCTCTCTGGAGATATACAGAACATAGTATATTTTTCTGGCACTTCAGAGTTGTGTACTGGTAATTGTTGTTTGACTAATTTTATATCATTGCTGGCTGACTTCAGAGTTGTGCACAGTTATTTTTGCTTCACTGTATAGTTTTTCAGATCTCTGCTGAAGGTGTTTTTCCTCCCTCCCCCTATTTCTCTGTGTCTTAAGTTGGTATAACTGGTTTTACATCCTGTGTGTTATCTGACTGTCTCAAGCATTACTTGCATAATATTAGACCCTCTTAGTGCAACAATCTGCATATAATTGCTGGAGCATTCCTGTGTCCTGACAGAGTGCTCTTCAAGCTATCTGGAGATATACAGAGCTGAATATATTTTTCTGGCACTTCAGAGTTGTGTACGGGTAATTCCTGTTTGACTAATTTTACATCATTGCTGGCTGACTTCAGAGTTGTGAACGGTTATTTTTGCTTCACTGTATAGTTTTTTCTGATGTCTGTTGAAGGTGTTTTTCCCCCCAAACCCTATTTCTCTGTGCCTTAAGGTGGTATAACTGGTTTTACATCCTGTGTGTTATCTGACTATCTCAAAGATTACTTGCATAAAATTAGACCCTCTTAGTGCAACAATCTGCATATAATTGCTGGGGCCTTCCTGTGTCCTGACAGAGTGCTCTTCAAGCTATCTGGAGATATAGAGAGCTGAGTATATTTTTCTGGCACTTCAGAGTTGTGTACTGGTAATTGTTGTTTGACTAATTTTATGTCACTCCTGTCTGACTTCAGAGTGGTGCACTGTTATTTTTGCTTCACTGTATAGTTTTCAGATCCCTGCTGAAGGTGTTTCCCCCCTCCATTTCTCAGTGTCTTAAGTTGGTATAAATGGTTTTACATCCTGTGTGTTATCTGACTATCTCAAGGATTACTTGCATAAAATTAGACCTTCTTAGCATAGCAGCCTGCATATCATTGCTGGAGCCTTCCTGTGTCCTGACAGAGTGCTCTTCAAGCTATCTGGAGATATACAGAGCTGAGTATATTTTCTGGCACTTCAGAGTTGTGTACTGGTAATTCCTGTTTGACTAATTTTATATCATTGCTGGCTGACTTAAGAGTAGTGCACTGTTATTTTTGCTTCACTGTATAGTTTTTCAGATCTCTGTTGAAGGTGTTTTTCCCCAACCCCTATTTCTTTGTATCTTAAGTTGGTATAACTGGTTTTACATAATGTGTGTTATTTGACTATCTCAAGGATTACTTGCATAAAATTAGAGCCTCTTAGTACAACAACCTGCATATCATTGCTGGAGCATTCCTGTGTCCTGACACTGTGCTCTTCAAGCGATCTGGAAATATACAGAGCTGAGTATGTTTTTCTGGCACTTCAGAGTTGTGTACTGGTAATAATTGTTTGGCTAATTTTATATCATTATATAGTATATTTTTATTTTTATTTTTATTTTTTATTTTTATTTAATTTTTATTTTTATTTTTAATTTTTCATTTTTTATTTTTTATCTTTATTTTTATTTGATCTAAATATATATGTATTTAGTTAAATAAAGGGAAGAGTTTTTAAATAATGTAAATAATGAATTTAAATATTGCATTTATATTACACTAAGTAAGAATAATTGTTGTGGTTCATGTGCCCCTTTAAATGGTTTTATTTTCAACCGCCAATATTCTTACAATTATGTATAAAAGGTGTGTTTTTAATGGATTAATTGTTGGTTTGAAAAAGCACTTGTTGCGAAAGCGCTTACCACTGTTCAATCTGGGATCCAATAAATCTGATTTGCTTTAAGAAATCTTTGGAGCATTCCTGTTTTTAGAACAACTAGTGTATTGGAAGTGTTCGTTACTGTTTGCTATCTGGTCTGAATAGACCGGAACCTATATTTTCTTCAGCGTTTGGTACGTTTACTATCCTCGAAGATTTGGCGGTTTGCTATCGGTCTGAAAAGACGCTATCTACAAGAGACATTTGGCTTGTCGCTCGCATTTTGCACCGTAAGCCCTTGAAGTGAGGCGTGGGTGAACGGAACATCTGAAGGGCTTGTGTGTGGTTTGGCTGTTGCTGAGACAGCAGCGGGTGCAACGTTTGGGTAGCTGTATATGAATGAATGATTTATTTTTTGTTGCTGCAGCTCTCGCTTTGTCACCGATGAGTTCATAAGAGAGCTGAATTGATTCCTTACCAGGCATTTTCTACAGGATATTTTGCTTCATTTTTTCGTTGCCATACCCGTTTATCAAAGGGTGAAAAGTAGTCATTCCAGATTACTTTCGGGCACATTGATAAGCTGTGAAGGGACTGTATAGACCAACATTGAGGCAACATTGTTTCAACGAAACAGGTGAACAGTAGATACTTGGAATCCTTTTCCTCAGCCGTTTGGACAAGGTCGTGAAAGGACTTATACATAGGTAACTTTCATCTTAATGTGAAGATATTCTCCGTAGTGTAACATCATTGTTGAAAGTTTTTTGAACTACCATTTATAATTTTACATTGAGCTGACACCAACATTTACTATTTTATTTTACTTCATACAAATTGAATTCGCTCAGTTGGTGTAACAGTCGGCAAGGTGTTTTGGCTGGTTTGTTTTGTTTTTATTCTCAGTAATTTTATATCATTGCTGGCAAACTTCAGAGTTGTGCTCTTCTATTTTTACTTCACTATATAGTTTTCAGATCTCTGCTGAATGTGTTTTCCCCCCTCCCCCTATTTATCTGTGTCTTAAAATGGTATAACTGGTTATACATCCTGTGTGTTATCTGACTCTCTCAAGGATTACTTGCATAGAATTAGACCCTCTTAGCATAAAAGCCTGCATATCATTGCTGGAGCCTTCTTGTGTCCTGACAGAGTGCTCTTCAACCTATCTGGAGATATACAGAGCTGAGAATATTTTTCTGGCACTTCAGAGTTGTGTACTGGTAATTGTTGTTTGACTAATTTTGTATCATTGCTGGCTGACTGCAGTGTTGTGAACTATTATTTTTTCTTAACTGTATAGTTTTTCTGATCTCTGTTGAAGGTGTTTTTCCCCCCAAACCCTATTTCCCTGTGTCTTAAGTTGGTATAACTGGTTTTCCATCCTGTGTGTTATCTGACTATCTCAAGGATTACTTGCATAAAATTAAAGCCTCTTAGTACAACAGCTTGAATATCATTGCTGGAACCTCACCAGCACATTCTCCCCTCACCCACCATCTGCAGTCTCATCAGTGCATTCTCCTCTTACACAGGATCTGCAGTCTTACTAGTGCATTCTCTTCTCTCCCACCATTTGAAGTCTTATGAATACATTCCCCTCTTACCCATCATCTCCAGTTTCATCCGCCCCACAGTCTCCCCAGCACATTCTCCCCTCACCCACCATCTGCAGTCTCATCAGTGCATTCTCCTCTTACACAGGATCTGCAGTCTTACTAGTGCATTCTCTTCTCTCCCACCATTTGAAGTCTTATGAATACATTCCCCTCTTACCCATCATCTCCAGTTTCATCCGCCCCACAGTCTCCCCAGCACATTCTCCCCTCACCCACCATCTGCAGTCTCATCAGTGCATTCTCCTCTTACACAGGATCTGCAGTCTTACTAGTGCATTCTCTTCTCTCCCACCATTTGAAGTCTTATGAATACATTCCCCTCTTACCCATCATCTCCAGTTTCATCCGCCCCACAGTCTCCCCAGCAAATTCTCCTCTCATCCACCATCTGGAGTCTCACCAGTGGATTCTATTACCCACCATCTAGTGGCTCACCAGCACATTTTCTTGTACCCACCATCTGCAGTCTCACCACTGCATTCTCTTCTCTGCTCACCCACAATCTGCAGTCTCACCAGTGCAATCTCCTCTTACCCACCATCAGCAGTCTCACTAGTGGAAGCTCCTCCTACCCACTATCTGCAGTTTCAACAGCACATTCACCTCTATCTCACCATCTGCAATCTCACCAGTGCCTTCTCTTCTCACCCACCATCTGCAGTCTCACCTGTGCATTCTTCTCTCATCCACCATCAGCATTTTCCCCAGCAAGTTCTCCTCTCCACCATCTGCAGTCTCAGCAGTACAGTTTTCTCTCACCAACTGTCTTCAGTCTCACCAGTGCATTCTCTTCTCGCTCTATTTGCAGCCTCATTGGTACAGTCTCTTCTCACCCACCATCTGCAGTTTCCAGCATATTCTCCTCTCACCCACCTTCTGCAGTCTCACCAACGCATTATTCTATTACCCACCATCTGCAGTCTCACCGGTGCATTCTCGTCCCTGTCATCATCTGCAGTTTCTTAAGGGCATTCTCCTCACATCTACCATCTGCAGCCTCACCAGCACATTCACTTCTCACCCACCATCTGCAGTCTACAGTACATTCTTTTATGACCCATCACCAGCAGTCTCACTAGTAAATTCTCCTCATGCCCACCATCTGCAGCCACACCAGCACATTCTCCTATTAGCCACTGTCAGCGGTGTACCAGTGCAATCTCCTCTTACCCACCATCTGCAGTCTCACCAGCACATTCTACTTTCATCCACCATCTGCAGTCTCACATCTGCCTTTTCATCTTACCCGCCATCTGCAGTCTCACAAATGCATTTTACTCTCATCCACCATCTGCAGACACACCAGTACATTTTCGTCTCATCCACCATTTGCTGTCCAGAAGTGCAGTCTCTTCTCTTCCACCATCTGCAATCTCACAAGCCCATTCTCCCCTCATCCACCATCTGCAGTCTCAGCAGTGAATTCTCATCTTACCCATCATCTGCAATCTCAGCAGCACATTCTCTTCTCAACCATCTGCAGTGTCATCAGTGCAATCTCCTCTTACCCAGCATATGCAGTCTTACCAAATCATTCTCCTCTCTCACCATTGGCAGTCTCAACAGCATTGCTTCTCACCCACCATTTGCAGTGTCACCAGTGCATGCTCCAGTACCCACCAACAGCCTCAGCAAGGCATTCTCTTCTCACCCACCAACAGTCTCATAAGTGCATTTTCCTCTCACCCACCAGCAGTCTCACCAGTAGATTCTCTCACCCACCATCTGCAGTCTCATCAATGCCTTCTTTTCTTACCCACCCACTGCAGTCTCACCAGCAAATTCTCCTCTCACTCACCATCTACTGTCTCATCAGTAAATTCTCTTGTACCCACCATCTGTAGGCTCTTCTATCCTCACCCACCATCAGCAGTCTCATCAGTGGAAGCTCCTCCTACCCACTATCTGCAGTTTCAAAAGCACACTCTCCTCTATCTCACCATCTGCAGTCTCACCAAGGCCTTTTCTTCTCACCCACCATATGAAGTCTCACCTTTGCATTCTTCTCTCATCCACCATCAGCAGCCTCCACAGCAGATTCAGTTCTCTACCATCTACAGTAACAGCAGTACAGTTTCCTCTCAGCGTCCATCTGCAGTCTCACCAGCACATTCTCCACTCACCCACCATCTGCAGTCTCACCAGTACATTCTACTTTCATCTGCCATCTGCAGTCTCACCCTCTGCCTTTTCTTCTCACCCACCATCTTCAGATTCACAAGTGCATTTTACTCTCATCCACCATCTGCAGACACACCAGTACATTTTCATCTCATCCACCATTTTCTGTCCAGAAGTGCAGTCTCTTCTCTTCCACCATCTGCAATCTCACAAGCCTGTTCTCCCCTCATCCACCATCTGCAGTCTCAGCAGTGCATTCTCCTCTCACCCACCATCTGCAGTCTCATCAGTGCTTTCTCATCTAACCCATTGTCTGCAGTCTCACCAGCCCATTCTCCCCTCACCCAACATATGTAGTCTCAGCAGTGCATTCTCCTCTCACCCATCTGCAGTCTCACCAGCACATTCTCCTCTCACCCACTATCTGTAGTCTCACCAGTGCTTTCTCCTCTTACCCACCATCTGCAGTCTCATTCCTGCATTCTTCCTTCTCCCATCATTTGCAGTCATACTAGCACATTGTCCTCCCATCCATTGTCATCAGTCTCACTACAGAATACTCCTCTCACCCACCATCTGCAGTCTCACAAGTGCATTCTGTTCTGGACCACCATCTGTAGTCTCACCAGAGCATTTTTCTCTCATCCACCATCAGCAGTCTCACCAGCAAATTCTCTTCTCCGACCATCTGCAGTCTCACCAGCACATTTTCCTCTCACCCACCATCAGCAGTCTCCTCAGTATATTCTCCTCTCACCCACCATCAGCAGTCTCACCAATGCATTCTGTTCTCACTCACCATCTGCAGTCTCAGGAGTGCATTCTTCTCTCATCCACCATCAGTAATCTCACCAGTGCATTCTCCTCCCACCCACCATCAGCAGTCTCACCAGTGCATCTTTCTCTCACCCATCACCTGCAGTCTCACGAGTACATCTCCTCTCATCCACCAGCCAGTGTCACCAGTGCTTGCTCCTCTTATACATCATCTGCAGTTTAACCAGTGCCTGCTCTTCTCAAGCACCATCTGCAGTCTTCCCAGTGCATTCTTCTCTCATCTACCATATCACCAGAATTTTCTCCTCTTACCCATGACCTGCAGTCTCACCAGTGCCTTCTCTTCTCACCCACCATCTGCAGTCTCACCGGTGCATTCTCGTCCCTGTCATCATCTGCAGTTTCTTAAGGGCATTCTCCTCACACCTACCATCTGCAGCCTCACCAGCACATTCACTTCTCACCCACCATCTGCAGTCTACAGTACATTCTTTTATGACCCATCACCAGCAGTCTCACTAGTAAATTCTCCTCATGCCCACCATCTGCAGCCACACCAGCACATTCTCCTATTAGCCACTGTCAGCGGTGTACCAGTGCAATCTCCTCTTACCCACCATCTGCAGTCTCACCAGCACATTCTACTTTCATCCACCATCTGCAGTCTCACATCTGCCTTTTCATCTTACCCGCCATCTGCAGTCTCACAAATGCATTTTACTCTCATCCACCATCTGCAGACACACCAGTACATTTTCGTCTCATCCACCATTTGCTGTCCAGAAGTGCAGTCTCTTCTCTTCCACCATCTGCAATCTCACAAGCCCATTCTCCCCTCATCCACCATCTGCAGTCTCAGCAGTGAATTCTCATCTTACCCATCATCTGCAATCTCAGCAGCACATTCTCTTCTCAACCATCTGCAGTGTCATCAGTGCAATCTCCTCTTACCCAGCATATGCAGTCTTACCAAATCATTCTCCTCTCTCACCATTGGCAGTCTCAACAGCACATTCGCTTCTCACCCACCATTTGCAGTGTCACCAGTGCATGCTCCAATTACCCACCAACAGCCTCAGCAAGGCATTCTCTTCTCACCCACCAACAGTCTCATAAGTGCATTTTCCTCTCACCCACCAGCAGTCTCACCAGTAGATTCTCTCACCCACCATCTGCAGTCTCATCAATGCCTTCTCTTCTTACCCACCCACTGCAGTCTCACCAGCAAATTCTCCTCTCACTCACCATCTACTGTCTCATCAGTAAATTCTCTTGTACCCACCATCTGTAGGCTCTTCTATCCTCACCCACCATCAGCAGTCTCATCAGTGGAAGCTCCTCCTACCCACTATCTGCAGTTTCAAAAGCACACCCTCCTCTATCTCACCATCTGCAGTCTCACCAAGGCCTTTTCTTCTCACCCACCATATGAAGTCTCACCTTTGCATTCTTCTCTCATCCACCATCAGCAGCCTCCACAGCAGATTCAGTTCTCTACCATCTACAGTAACAGCAGTACAGTTTCCTCTCAGCGTCCATCTGCAGTCTCACCAGCACATTCTCCACTCACCCACCATCTGCAGTCTCACCAGTACATTCTACTTTCATCTGCCATCTGCAGTCTCACCTCTGCCTTTTCTTCTCACCCACCATCTTCAGATTCACAAGTGCATTTTACTCTCATCCACCATCTGCAGACACACCAGTACATTTTCATCTCATCCACCATTTTCTGTCCAGAAGTGCAGTCTCTTCTCTTCCACCATCTGCAATCTCACAAGCCTGTTCTCCCTCATCCACCATCTGCAGTCTCAGCAGTGCATTCTCCTCTCACCCACCATCTGCAGTCTCATCAGTGCTTTCTCATCTAACCCATTGTCTGCAGTCTCACCAGCCCATTCTCCCCTCACCCAACATATGTAGTCTCAGCAGTGCATTCTCCTCTCACCCATCTGCAGTCTCACCAGCACATTCTCCTCTCACCCACTATCTGTAGTCTCACCAGTGCTTTCTCCTCTTACCCACCATCTGCAGTCTCATTCCTGCATTCTTCCTTCTCCCATCATTTGCAGTCATACTAGCACATTGTCCTCCCATCCATTGTCATCAGTCTCACTACAGAATACTCCTCTCACCCACCATCTGCAGTCTCACAAGTGCATTCTGTTCTGGACCACCATCTGCAGTCTCACCAGAGCATTTTTCTCTCATCCACCATCAGCAGTCTCACCAGCAAATTCTCTTCTCCGACCATCTGCAGTCTCACCAGCACATTTTCCTCTCACCCACCATCAGCAGTCTCCTCAGTATATTCTCCTCTCACCCACCATCAGCAGTCTCACCAATGCATTCTGTTCTCACTCACCATCTGCAGTCTCAGGAGTGCATTCTTCTCTCATCCACCATCAGTAATCTCACCAGTGCATTCTCCTCCCACCCACCATCAGCAGTCTCACCAGTGCATCTTTCTCTCACCCATCACCTGCAGTCTCACGAGTACATCTCCTCTCATCCACCAGCCAGTGTCACCAGTGCTTGCTCCTCTTATACATCATCTGCAGTTTAACCAGTGCCTGCTCTTCTCAAGCACCATCTGCAGTCTTCCCAGTGCATTCTTCTCTCATCTACCATATCACCAGAATTTTCTCCTCTTACCCATGACCTGCAGTCTCACCAGTGCCTTCTCTTCTCACTGGTGCATTATTCTCTCATCCACCAGCAGAAATCTCACCAGTGCATTCTCCTCTCACCTCATCATAAGTCTCATGAGTGCATTGGCCTCTCACCTACCATCTGCAGTCTCACCAACACATTATCCTCTCATCAGCACATTCTCCTCTCATGAAAAAAGCTGCAGTCTCCCAGGCATTCTCCTCTTACCCACCATCTGCAGTCTCATCAGCACATTTTCCACTCAACCACCATCTGCAGTCTCACCAGTGCATTCTCCTCTGTCATGATCTTCATTCTCACGACCGCTTTCTCTGCTTACCCACCATCTGCAATCTCACCAGTGCTTTCTCCATTTACCCACAATCTTCAGTCTCACCAGTACATTCTCATCCCACTGGCCATCCGCAGTCTCACCAGTGCATTCTACTCTTACCAGCCATGTGGAGTCAAGCCAGCACATTCTCCTTTCACCCACCATATGCAGTCTCACCTGTCCAAGATACTCTTACCCACCATCTGCAGTATCACCATTGCTTTCTCTTCTTATACACTATCAACAATCTCATTCCTGCATTCTTCCTTCTCCTATCATTTGCAGTCTCACTGGCACATTGTCCTCCCACCCACCACCATCAGTCTCACTACAGCATACTCCTCTCACCCACCTTTTGCAGTCTCACCAGTGCATTCTGTTTTCATCCACCATCTGCAGTCTCACCAGTGCATTCTGTTCTGGACCACCATCTGCAGTCTCACCAGAGCATTTTTCTCTCATCCACCATCACCAGTCATACCAGAACATTCTCCTCTCCGACCATCTGCAGTCTCACCAGCACATTTTCCCCTCACCCACCATCAGCAGTCTCCCCAGTATATTCTCCTCTCACCCACCATCAGCAGTCTCACCAATGCATTCTGTTCTCATCCACCATCTGCAGTCTCAGCAGTGCATTCTTCTCTCATCCACCATCAGTAATCTCACCAGTGCATTCTCCTCCCACCCACTATCTGCAGTCTCACCAATGTATTCTGTTCTCACCCATCTGCAGTCTCACCAGTGCATTCTGTTCTCACACATCTGCAGTCTCACCAGTGCATTCTGTTCTCACCCGTCTGCAGTCTCACCAGTGCATTCTGTTCTCTCCTACCATCTGCAGTCTCACCAGATCATTCTTGTCTCATCCACCATCTGGAGTCTGACCAGGACATTCTCCTCTCATCCACCATCTACAGTCTCATCAGTGCATGCTCCTCTCACCCACCATCTGCCATCTCACCAGTCCCGTCCCTTCTCTCCCATCTGCTGTTTTAGCAGTGCATTCTTAGCTCATCCACCATCAGTAATCTCACCAGTGCATTCTCCTCCAACCCACCACCTGCAGTCTCACCAGTGCATTATCCTCTCATCTACCATCGGCAGTCTTACAAGCACAGTCTCCTCTCACCCACCATCAACAGTGTCATAAGTGTATTCACCCACCCACCATCAGCAGTCTCATCAATGCAATTTCCTCTCACCCATCATTTGCTGTCTCACCAGGACATCTCCTCTTATCCACCAGCCGTAGTGTCACCAGTGCATTCTCCTCTCACCCACCACTTGCAGTCTCACTAGTGCATTCTTCTGTCATCCACCATCAATAATCTCACCGGTGCATTCTCCCTTCACCCCATCATGAGTCTCATGAGTGCATTTGCCTCTCACCTACCATCTGCAGTCTCACCAACACATTCTCCTCTCATCAGCACATTCTCCTCTCATGAAAAAGCCGCAGTCTCCCAGGTATTCTCCTCTTACCCACCATCTGCAGTCTCACCAGCACATTTTCCTCTCACCCACCATCTGCAGTCTCACCAGTGCATTCTCCTCTCAGTCCCAATCTTCATTCTGACCAGTGCCTTCTCCTCTTACCCACCATCTGCAGTCTCAGCAGTACATTCACATCTCACTGGCCATCTGCAGTCTCACCAGTGCATTCTCCTCTCATCAACTATGTGGAGTCTCACCAGCTCATTCTCTTTTCACCCACTATCTGCAGTCTCACCTGTCCAGGCTCCTCTTACCCACCATCTGCAGTCTCAGCAGTGCATTCTGCTCTTATCCACCATCAGTAATCTCACTAGTGCACTCTCTCTCAACCACCATCTGCAGTCTCACTGGTGCTTTCTCCTCTCATCCACCATCAACAGTCTCAGCAGTGCATTCACCCCTCACCTACCATCTGCTGTTCCACCGGCACATTCTCCTCTCATCCACCAGCTGCAATCTCACCAGGGCATTCTCATCTTACCCACCATTTACAGTCTCACCATCACAATCTCCTCTCACCCACTATCTGCAGTCTCACCAGCACATTCTGCTGTCAACCACCATCTGCAGTCTCACCAGTGTATTCTCCTCTCATACATCTACAGTCCCACCAGCATATTCTGCTCTCACCGATTTTCTGAGGTCTCACCAGTGCTTTCTTAACACACCCACCATCTGCAGTATCACCAGTACATTGTCCTTTTACTCACCATCTGTAGTCTCACCAACACATTCTCCTGTGAACTGCCATCTGTAGTCTCACCAGTGCAGTTTTCTCTCACCAGCACATTCTCCTCTCATCCACCATATTTTATCTCACCGGTGCATTCTCCTCCTGCCCACCACATGCAGTCTTACCAGCACATTCTAATATCACACTCCATTTGCAGTCTCACCTCTGCCTTCTCTTCTCATCTACTATCTGCAGTCTCACCAGAACATTCTGCAATCACCCACTATCAGCAGTCCCACCAGTGCTTTCTTCTCTTTCTCACCATCTGCAGTCTCACATGTGCATTTTCCTCTCATCCACCATCAGCAGTCTCAACAGCACATTCTCCTCTCACACTCCATCTGAAGTATCACCTCTGACTTCTCATCTCACCCACCATCTGTGGGGTCACCAGTGGATTTTCCTCTTCTCACCCACAATCTGTGGGCTCACCAGTGCATTTTCCTCTCACCAACCATTTGCAGGCTCACAAGTACTTTCTCCTCTCATCTACTATCTGCTGTCTCAGCAGTAAGTCTTCTCTCTCCCATCAAGTGCAGTCTCATTGGCCCATTTTCCCCTCAACCAACATATGCAGTCTCAGCAGTGCATTCTCCTCTCACCCACCATCTGTAGTCTCACCAGTGTTTTCTCCTTTTACCCACCAGCTGCAGTCTTACCAGCACATTCTCTTCACACCCACCATCTGCAGTCTCACCAGTGCATTCTCTTCTCACCCACCATCAGCAGTCTCAACAGTGCAATCTCCTCTCATCCACCATCTGCAGTATCACCTCTGCCTTCTCTTCTATCCCACCATCTGCAGTCTCGCAAGTGCATTTTCCTCTCACCCCCCATCTCCAGGCTCACCACTACTTTCTCTTCAAATCCACCATTTACTGTCTCAGCAGTGAGTCTCTTCTCTTCCACCATCTGCAGTCTCACCAGCTCATTCTCCCCTCACCCAACATATGCAGTCTCTGCAGTGAATTCTCCTCTCACCCACCATCTGCAGTCTCACCAGTGCTTTCTCCTCTTAGCCAGCATTTGCAGTCTCATGAGTGCATTCTCCTCTCCTCCACCATATGCAGTCTCAATAGCACATTCTACTACCCCCCATCTGGAGTCTTACCAAAGCATTCTCCTCTCACCCACCATCTGCAGGCTCAGCAGTGCATTCTTCTCTTATCCACTATCAGCAGTCTCATTCCTGCATTCTTCCTTCTCCCATCATTTGCAGTCTCACCCGCACATTGTCCCCCCACCCACCATCATTAGTCTCACTACAGCGTACTCCTCTCACCCACCTTCTGCAGTCTCACCAGTGCATTCTGTTCTCACCCACCATCAGCAGTCTCACCAGCACATTCTCCTCTATGACCATCTGCAGTCTCACCAGCAGATTTTCCTCTCACCCACCATCAGCAATCTCCCCAGTATATTCTCCTCTCACCCACCATCAGCAGTCTCACCAATGCATTCTGTTCTCACCCACCATCTACAGTCTCACCAGTGAATTCTGTTCTGGACCACCATCTCCAGTCTCACCAGTGCATTCTGTTCTGGACCACCACCTCCAGTCTCACCAGTGCATTCTGTCCTGGACCACCATCTCCAGTCTCACCAGTGCATTCTGTTCTGGACCACCATCTCCAGTCTCACCAGTGCATTCTGTTCTGGACCACCATCTCCAGTCCCACCAGTGCATTCTGTTCTGGACCACCATCTCCAGTCCCACCAGAGCATTCTTCTCACATCCACCCTCTGGACCACCATCTCCAGTCTCACCACAGCATTCTTCTCTCATCCACCCTCTGGAGTCTGACAAGCACATTCTCCTCTCATCCAGCAGCTACAGTCTCATCAGTGCATGCTCCTGTCACCCACCATCTGCCTTCTTACCAGTGCTGTCTCTTCTCTCCCCATCATCTGCTGTCTCAGCAGTGTATTCTTTTCTCATTCACCATCAGTAATCTCACCAGTGCATTCTCCTCCCACCCATCTGCAATCTCACCAGGGCATTCTGTTCTGGACTACCATCTGCAGTCTCACCAGAGCATTTTTATCTCATTCACCATCAGCAGTCGCACCAGCACATTCTCCTCTCTGACCATCTGCAATCTCAATAGCACATTTTCCTCTACCCCACCATCAGCAGTCTCATAAGTGCATTCTCCTCCCACCAACCATCAGCAGTCTCACCAGTGCATTTTCCTCTCACCCATCATCTGCAGTCTCACCAGTACATCTCCTCTCATCCACCAGCTATAGTGTCAGCAGTGCATGCTCCTCTCACCCATCATCTGCAGTCTCACCAGTACATCTCATCTCATCCACCAGCTGTAGTGTCACCAGTGCATGCTCCTCTTACCCAACATCTGCAGTCTCACCAGTGCCTCATGCACCATCTGCAGTCTTATCAGTGCATTCTTCTCTCATCTACCAACAGTCATCTCATCAGTATTTTCTCTTCTCACCTACCACTTGCAGTCTCACCAGTGCCTTCTCCTCTCACCCACCATCTGCAGTCTCACTGGTACATTCTTCTCTCATCCACAATCAGTAATCTCACCAGTGCATTCTCCTTTCACCCCATTATGAGTCTCTTGAGTGCATTCACCTCTCACATACCATCTGCAGTCCCAACACATTCTCTCTCACTGGAAAATTCTCCTCTCATGAAAAAGCTGCAGTCTCCCAGGCATTTTCTTCTTACCCACCATCTGCAGTCTCACCAGCACATTTTCCTTTCACCCACCATCTGCAGTCTCACCAGTGCATTCTATTCTCAGTCAAGATCTTCATTCTCACCAGTGCTTTCTCCTCTTACCCATCATCTGCAGTCTCACCAGAACATTCTCATCTCACAGGCCATCAGCAGTCTCACCAGCACATTCTCCTCTCAGCAACCACATGGAGTCCCACCAGCACATTCTCCTTTCACCCACCATCTGCAGTCTCACCTGTCCATGATCCTCTTGCCCACCATCTGCAGTCTCACCAGTGCATTCTCCTCTTATCCACTATCAGCAGTCTCATTCCTGCATTCTTCCTTCTCCCATCATTTGCAGTCTCACCCACACATTGTCCTCCCAACCACCATCATTATTCTCACTACAGCGTACTCCTCTCACCCACCTTCTGCAGTCTCACCAGTGCATTCTGTTCTCACCCACCATCAGCAGTGTCACCGGCACATTCTCCTCTCCAACCATCTGCAGTCTCACCAGCACATTTTCCTCTCACCCACCATCAGCAATATCCCCAGTATATTCTCCTCTCACCCACCATCAGCAGTCTCACCAATGCATTCTGTTCTCACCCACAATCTTCAGTCTCACCAGTGAATTCTGTTCTCACCCATCTGCAGTCTCACCAGTGATCTGTTCTGGACCTCCATCTGCAGTCTCACCAGAGCATTCTTCTCTCATTCACCATCTGGAGTCTGACCGGTGCATTCTCATCTACAGTCTCATCAGTGCATGCTCCTCTGACCCACCATCTGCCTTCTCACCAGTACTGTCTCTTCTCTCCCACCATCTTCTGTCTTAGTAGTGCATTCTTTTCTCCTGCACCATCAGTAATCTCACCGATGTATTCTTCTCCCACACACCACCTGCACTCTCACCAGTGCATTCTCTTCTCACCTACCATCTGCATTCTTTCAAGCACATTTATTTATTTATTTCCAGTTTGATGACTGTGGATGTCTATTGGGCTCAGGGAGCCCATTTTCAGTGGAGGCCAGGGAAAAAGCTCCGAATTACATAGTTTGGTTACAGATACAATCATAGTAAAGAAGACACAATTAAATTTCATTTCATGCTAGAGAAGAGGAATAAATTATTTGGTTACATAGTATCTAAATATTTAGGATGGCAGTGGTAACAATTGAGAGGGAGAATAAAGACTTAGAAGGAAGGAGAGAAAAAAGTGGGGTGGGTTATTTATGATGCATACAATTATGTTATTTACAATATGTACATGTTAGGTTAGTTTGTACTCAGAGTTAGTCAGGAGTTTAAGGGGTGGATTGATTATTAAGCTAGGTGGGGAGAGTGCAGTTGCATTTCCTGTTAGAGGAAAGGTAGGAGTGTAGCTGAGTTTTAAAGTTTTCAAAGTTTTCACAAGTCCTTAGAGAGGAAGGAAGACAATTCCATTTTTGGCTAAGGAAAAGGATAACAGAAGCTGACCAGCAGGACAATTGGGTTTACGGACAGTGATTAGGTTTTGGTGAGTAGATCTTAGAGTTCTCTGAGGGGTGTAAGGTTGAAGGATGTTGGATAGTGCTGGGCACTTAGTAGGTTGAAAAATTAGTTTGTGGGCTGTAGCAATTTGGAGATTGTCTAGATGGTTGGAGAGTTCAAGCCAATTTAACAAATGAAGGGCAGTACAATGATGAGAGGAGAATTTGGCTTTGCTTGCAAATGTAGAAATCTTATTATAACATATTTCCAATTTAGGAGAGAGAGAGAGGCAGATAAGTTTATTAGCAGAGGAGCACCATACATTAGTGAGGGGAGTAGATAGGCAGTGATGAGAGTTTGTCTGGTGGAAGGAGGGAGAAAGTGGATGTTTCTGTAAAGCATACCAGGTTTTATATGGGTTTTCTTGGTGTTTTGCTGGATGTGAGTGTCGAATTTTAGGTGTTCATAGATAGTAACCCCAAGTAGTTTAGTGAAGGGAACAATCTCTATACTAGAGTTGTTTTGGCTAATTATTTGGAATGAGTTTTTTTATCAAGAGGGGAAGCATTTGAGGGAGAGTTGAATAGAGAGGCTATTTCAGGATCAGATTTACTGGTGTCAGGGCAGGGGTACCTGGGTTGAGAAAAGAATTAATGGAATTCCAGAAATGTTTGGGGTTTTTTGATTGGTTAGACTGGAGTTTGATACAGTAGGACTTTTTATCTCTGATGATTTTTTTTTTTTAGCAAAGTTGCGGAGTTGTTTATATTTAAGAAAAGTTTCTGGCTGCTTATTTTTATGGTATGTTTTATCTCTTTGTAGCATAAGTTTTTTGGTATCTGGTTAGCCATGGGGTGGTATTGGTTTTTACTCATTTGGTTCTTGGTGGAGCTAGGGAGTTGAGGACATTTAAGAAGGTTGAGTTGAAAAATTGAAAAATTCTATGGCATTGTATAGTGGAAGAGTTTTTAGGGGGTTGCAATTTGTTTGTTTTAGGGAGTCAGAGAAAGTCGTGGGGTTAAAGTTTGTGAGGTTACATGTGTGAATATATATATATATATATATATATATATATATATATATATATATATATATATATATATATATATATATATATATATATATATATATATATGTATAGGTGAGGAGTGGAGTGGGTAGCTCGGTGGATGAAAGTTGGCAAGTGGTCTCCTATAGGGTCAGGTATAATGCCAAAGTTTAAGACTTTATTAGGATGGGATACTAGGATCCGGTCTAGTGTGGTGCCTGGGGGGGGGGTTGTTTTGTTTCTCCTCTCACCCACCATCAACAGTGTCATAAGTGTATTCTCCTCCCACCCACAATCAGCAGTCTCACCAGTGCATTTTCCTCTCACCCGTCATCTGTAGTCTGACCAGTACATCTCCTCTCATCCATCAGCCACAGTGTCAGCAGTGCATGCTCCTCTTACCCACCATCTGCAGTTTCACCAGTTCCTGGTCTTCTCAGGTATCATTTGCAGTCTTACCAGTGCATTCTTCTCTCATCTACCATGAGTCATCGCATCAGTATTTTTTCCTCTCACCCACCACCTGCAGTCTCACTCGTACATTCTTCTCTCATCCACCATCAGTAATTTCACCAGTGCATTCTCCTCTCACCCCATCATGAGTCTCATGAGTGCATTCACCTCTCACCCACAATCTGCAGTCTCACCAACACATTCTCCTCTCACCAGCACATTCTTCTCTCATGAAAAAGCTGCAGTCTCCCAGGCATTCTCCTCTTACCCACCATCTGCAGTCTCATCTGTCCATGCTCCTGTTACCCACCATCTGCAGCGTCACCAGCACATTCCACGCTCACCCATCATCTGCAGCGTCACCAGTGCATTCCCCGCTCACTCACCATTGGCAGCATCACCAGTGCATTTCCTGCTCACCCACTATCTGCAGCGTCACCAGCGCATTCCCTGCTCACCCACCATCTGCAGCATCACCAGCACATTCCCCGCTCGCCCACCATCTGCAGCGTCACCAGCACATTCTCCACTCACCCACCATCTGCAGCATCACCAGCACATTCCCCACTCATCCACCATCTGCAATGTCACCAGCATATTCCCCGCATCACCAGAACATTCCCCGCTCACCCACCATCTGCACCATCACCAGCACATTCCTTGCTCACCCACCATCCGCAGCATCACCAGCACATTCCCCACTCACCCACCATCCGCATCATCACCAGTACATTCCCCCCTCACCCACCATCTGCAGCGTCACCAGTACATTCCCCTCTCACCCACCATCTGCAGCATCACCAGCACATTCCCCCCTCACCCACCATCTGCAGCATCACCAGTACATTCTCCTCTCACCCACCATCTGCAGCGTCACCAGCACATTCCCCTCTCACCCACCATCTGCAGCGTCACCAGCACATTCCCCTCTCACCCACCATGTGCAGCGTCACCAGCACATTCCCCTCTCACCCACCATGTGCAGCATCACCAGCACATTCCCCTCTCACCCACCATCTGCAGCGTCACCAGCACATTCCCCTCTCACCCACCATGTGCAGCGTCACCAGCACATTCTCCTCCTACCCACCATCTGCAGCATCACCAGCACATTCTCCTCTCACCCACCATCTGCAGCCTCACCAGTGCCTTCCCTTCTCATCCACCATCTGCAGTCTTGCCAGTGCATTTTCCTCTCACCCACCATCTGCAGTTGCAGCAGTGCATTCTCCTCTCACCCATGATCTTCAGTCTCACCAGCACATTCTCCTCTCACCTACCAAGTGGAGTCTCACCAGCACATTCTCCTTTCACCCATGTGCAGTCTCACCTGTGCATTCTCCTCTCACCCACCATCAGCAGACTCAGTGCATTCTCCTCTCATCCACTATCTGCTGTTTCAACAGCACATTCTCCTCTCATCCACCAACTGTAGTTTCACCAGTGCTTTTGCCTCTTACTCACCATCTGCAGTCTCACCAGTGCCTTCTCTTCTCACCCACCATCTGCAGTCTCACCAGTGCATTCTTCTGTTATTCGTCATCAGTAATCTCACCAGTGCACTCTCCTCTCACCCAGCATCATCAGTCTCACCAGTGCATTCTCCTGTCACCCACCATCTTCAGTCTCACCACTGCTTTCTTCTCTCAACCACCATCTGCTGTCTCACCAGTACATTCTCCTCTCATCCATCATCTGTTGTCTCACCAGTGCCTTCCCTTCTCACCCACCCTCTGCAGTCTCACCAATGCATTCTTCCCTCATCCACCTTCAGCAGTTTCAACAGCACATTCTCCTGTCTCCCACCATTTGAGGTCTCATCAGTGTTTTCTCTTACCCACCATCAGCAGCCTCACCAGCACATTCTCCTCACACCCCACCATCTGCAGTCTCATCAGTGCATTCTCCTCTCAACCACCATCAGTCTTACCAGTGCATTCACCTCTCACCCACTGTCTGCACTGTCACCGGGGAATTCTCTTTTCATCCAGCCCCCATGTAGTTACTAGTCATGCTCTGTCATCCATCACCATACTCAGGAATGGACTATCTTTTCATCCACCATTACCATACTCACCAGTACGTTCTACTACTTTCATGCACCATCACCATACTTATCAATGCAATCACCTTTAATCCACTATCATTACACTCACCAGTGTATTATTTCTTCAATCATCATAATCAACAATGTGCTGTCTTTTCTTGCACTGTCACCATAATTATCCATGCAGGCTACTTTCACACACCATCAGCATACTTGATGACTACACACACATGTAGTGTGTCTACTAACATTGCATTCAAATTCTATAGCACAAACACTGATTCCTAGATGACTTCTTTGAGACTGTCACCAAGGCCCTGGATGATGGAAGGTCAGTACATACATCTTACCTTGACCCAGCCAAGGCCTTTGACACAATCCTCTACTCGGGCATCATCAAAAAGCTAACACAACTTGGTGTTAATCCCTATCTATTCATATGCATGGCCAACTGGCTCACAGATAGGACCCACAAGGTCAAAATGGGTGCCGTCACCTCTGACAGCAGTCCTGTCACTAATGGTGTTCTCAGGTATCTGTCCTGGAACCTCTACTGTTTGGCATATACTTCTCAGAGATCCAAGCAAAAACAAAGGGCCTGTGGCTGACCAAGTTTGCAGATGACTGTAAGTTAGGTGCTGTCATTGATTCCCCAGTTGATGTTAACATACTGCAAGAGGGTCTCAAAGCTACAAATAACTGGTGCCAAAGTCATAGGCTTAAGTTAAATGCAAAAAAAAAAAAATGTATTATCATACCATTCGGCAAAAACATGGCCCCTACTGATTACCACATCAATGACAACCCCCTAACCACACAACCTGTGGTGAGAGACCTGGGTACTCAGGTTGACAACAATCTCACATTCCACCATCATGTGGCAGCGGTGGTCAGAAAAGCCTTTTACTTGGTTCATCTCATAAGTAAAGGGATTGCATCCAGAAATAAGTAGATTGTTACCTCTCTGTACTCCTCCTTTATTCGACCTATAATTGAGTATAACACCCCATTTGGTATGTACCTCTTCAATCATCTGCATCAACTGGAAAGGCTACAGAAATACATCATAAAGGGAATCCATGGCCTCCAACACCTATCCTATGTGGACAGGCTTAAATCACTATCACTCTACTCGGTATCATATAGATTGCTCACAGGTGATCTGTGTTTCGCTTACAAGGCAATATCGGACCCTGTCTTACTAATGATGCTCCATATCTGAAAGTCTAACTCCTCACACATTACCTGCTTGACAGGCCTAAATCTAATATGTGACATCAATAAAACCTGCTGGAGAAACAGGTTTGTCTCCCAGAGGCTGCCCCATCACTAGAATAGACTTCCCATACATGTGAGAGTACCTCACTGACCCTCTTCAAGCGCAACATTGATGAATGGGTGGGAAACCATACATTTCTCCCAGGAGTTCTACCTTTGTCCCTCATTGAGAGGAGCGACAGGTGCTGACTGAGGTTTCTTTTTTGGGGATAAACTGTTGGCTAGGCTCGTAAGGGCCCCAGGGCTATCCGCCAAGTAATCTCCTATGATCCTATGATAGCCATTTGCTAAACAAAACAGTTGCACATAGAAGACAGGCTTAACATGAGCAACAGTAAACTTCTCTTCTATTGAAATTTACAATTCCTTGAAAATGCAAGGAAACGCAATTCCTTGAAAAGGCAATGAAACTCACATTCCTTAAAAATGCAATGAAACTCACATTCCTTGAAAATGCACACCTGATAATTATGTCAGCAGTCTGATAGTTGGTACAGGATATAGGCTTACCTGTAACCAAGGTACAGAGTTTGAGCAAGAGCAAGTTAATTAACACATACACACACCTCTCTATACACTTACCAAAGGAATGGGTTGTTGTAGTTCTCCACATTTAACCATAAAATCCACCAAGAAAAGCACTGAAGAAGCTCAGAAAGTTCTTTTTTGGCATAGTTTAAAATTTAATGTTTGCTATTCATCCCAAAGACTATCAGAAATGATAAAATAAACTTCCAAATCACTTTTAAACCATTCAAAAACATTTGACCAATCAGATCTCAATAATAAGTCAATTAAATACATAAAAACATTTAAAGACACTACAAAAAATGTGCATCTCACAGTGTCCACACAGTTAACACAGTTTAAAACACAAGGGCATTCACCACTGTATATTCACTTTAGTAATTTTCCTATTTTTTTTCAGAAACATTTTATGTTCACCATATCATTCAGACCAGGGGATAAATAAGAAGCAAGTTTAATCAGCCATTCTGCCTCTCTTTGTTCAACATAATTTCTAAAGTCCCCTCCCCTAAGGTCACGTTTAACAACTTCCACTATAGAAAAAGTAAATTTCTTCCAGTTAGAACAAGTCAAAGAATGCTTAAAAAGGGCATTATTACTATTGCATACAAGTGCTCTAATACCCATTTCCTTAAACTTCTGGTAGACATGCCCACATAAAAACTTGGGCATGTAGAACACATCACAAGATACACTATCCCTGTTGTACCACAGCTCAATTTTCCAGGGATGGGTAGAGTAAACTGTAAATATTCCAGAAACACAAAAGGACCCCCAGAAATAAATCTACATGTCCTGCATCCTGAACATTTGAACATGAAGTAAGGGTTGGCCTAAAATTATTTTCTAACAAATGTTTAAAATTTTGATTTTTCTTATAAACAAAATGGGGGACTTCTCCAAAAACTTTAGATAAATCTGCATTACCCATAACTACTTCCCAGTTCTCACTAATAATCTGACAGGTGTAATTACTGTCTACATTCATATCCAAACAGAATTTGGGGCCTTCTGCCCCTCTCTTTTTTGTGTGTGTGCCATTAGATGCGACATTCTGAGCTTTTTTAACAAAATCTCTTAGCAGAATAGGAGGAAAATCTGTCTGTCTCCTAAGAATGACCTCTTGAGCCATATTTTCAAGTATGTTTCCAGGGTAACCTCTTTCCAAAATCTCTTTTATCAGGTTAATTTCCTTCAAAAAATTAGAATCTTCCACTATCGTTCGAGATGGTCAAATGAACTGTCTTCTAGGAATATTTTTCTCATAAAGTAAGGATGGCAACTCTTGAAATGGACATAGCTGTTACTCTTGCGATGAATACTACTCAAAAATACATTCTTGTTAGTGTCCATTATCAAGTTAATATCCAAAAAGGAAACCTTGTTTCCTGTTTCCCTTACCACAAACTTTAAAAATATAGTACTAGCACTTAAAAGCTCCACAAACTCATTGACATTAAACTTGTCTTTGTAAACTATAAAGAACAGATCATCTGCAAAGCTTTTATAAAAGATGATCTGTTCTGAATAATCAATGTGTGGCAGTACTTCCATGTCCCACCAATCTAATACCAAATATGCATAGGTTGGGCCAACAGTGGCCTCCATGGCCACCCCTTATATTTGTTTATAAAATTGTTTCTTAAACAAAAAAAGTTATCCAATAAGAAATCTAACAAAACAGTATAAGTAATAATACTGTTGTTACTTAAACGTGCATGCTTCCCCATAAACCATCTTACATAATCAACTTCAACATCTTTAGGGATGCAAGTGAATAGGGAAACAACGTCAACAGTGAACATCAGTAAATTTTCCAACCTAAAGTCTGAGGAAGAAAAAAAGGACCTACGCTGGTCCAAAAAATCCCAAGAATCAGCTACATAGGAAGGAAGCTGTTTAGTGGATTCAACACTAAATCTAAACACAAAGAAATGCAGTCAGTGAAATTTCCTGAGGCTGATACAATAGGTCTGAATGGAGGTTTTTCAACATTTTTGTGAAGTTTGGGAATTCCAAACATCACAACCACCCTGGGATTATCCACATATAAAAAGTCAAACACTTCCAAAGTTATTTCAGAGTTCATAAACATGTCATATAATGCACTGTGGACAGGGCCGGTCTTAGCATTTTGGGGGCCCCCAGCAGATGTCAAGTTGGGGCCCCCTGAGCACTCCAAGTCTACGTATCACCTTGCCACTGCCACAATTCCTAAGCAACATTTTAGTTCATACTGCAAAATTTTAGGAGTATTGCATACATACTGATCTGTAACTACAATACTCTTAAATTACAACAGGCCTGTTTCCCACACTATGTTGGACCATCTCACAAAGGGATATTCACATTTGTTGCAACAATGATACATTGCAGCAACTTTATATACAGGTCTGGATTTAGGTGAAATGGCACTCTAGACCTACTGTTTCAGCACCCCCCATATACACACACCCTCCAGTCTTCCCCTGTTTCCCCTAATCTTGGGCTCCCCATACTATGCACACTACTTTTTTTCCTCCATTTTCTCTCATTTTGCCATACTCTTCAGTTTTTTCAAGAAGTCATAACTCCCTATATGCTTTGAAGTGCATTTTAAAGATTTTTTTTCTTTTTACACAATCTTTTCAACCACTGATGAGTCGAACATAAATTATGAATGAAGAAAGAAATTGTGTTGCTGTACAGCTCTAGTTTTCCTTGAATCCTTTCAACACATCTTTCCTGACCAACTCAGCACAGTAATAACCATTTAGGAAATACCTCAAATAAGCCAGGGGCTAAGAAGCCATAGGGTGATAGATGTTCTGGAATGTATTTTAGAGCATTTTCTCAGCTGTTTAATCCAGTAGTGACCAGAATAAAAAAACATGAGTAAGAAAAGAATTTCAGTCTTATTTTTTTTTCAAGAAAAACACAAGTTGTACCCCAAGACTTAATGTTCAAAGATGACAAAATTATAGCAACAATAAACTAACAAACTAGTTGTCTGGATACATAAGTCCTATCTGGGAACTGCCTTCCTCCCTATCCCCCCCCTCCCCAAAAAAAAAGAATGCCTAAGCATTGCTCTGGTGTTAGGCTGGGATGAAAGCAGAGGTTCAAACTGCCACAGTCATGTATTTCAAGTGAGTGCAGACATACATATACATAGCATGCTTCCTCACTCCACAACTCAAACTGTCAAAGGCAGCTACTTGTATGCATTCCAGAAGTGTGATTTTCAGGAAATTGAAACAAATAATGACTGCAGTAATGTATTCTGCTTTGCTGTTCTTAGGCAGTACCTTGCCCCTACACGAGCCATAGTAACCTTCTTTCTACACCTCTGAGGTCTATGTGAAAAGTAAAAGAAAATGATGACCATACTTCAGGAATGCATAATAGTAGCTGCCTATGACAGTTTGGATTGAGGAGATGTAATAACCACACACCCCCACACACATACACAACCTACAGCAGCTTCCTGTGCACACATATCCAAGCAGGGCTGGTATTAGTATGGCTGCAGTTGAAGGCGGAGGCCATTATCAGCGTTATCCTAACAGGGTCATATCACAGCCTGTTCAGCTTAAACAGCATAATCAGAAAATTAATATATTTTTTCTCCTCACTTTTCCCCAACCAGCAACAGCTTTTCTGGGTCCACTAGAAAATTAAGGATGATTAAGTGAGCCCCCTGTATCGATTTAGATAATCTGGGGAGTGAGGACCCCCAGATTCTGAGAAGATCTAAGTGTCTAAATGGTCTGTGACATATTTTATGCCTCATTTTGAAATATAATTACTTGTTAGCTACATTTTATACCGATACCCAGAAGTATAATGTATGTGTCCTGGCATTACTGGGTGTGTGCACACATATAAAAATCACTAATACTTTTTACACACACACACACATATAAGCCGTAGCAATACTAGTTTTGTACTACTGGTATTGGCACACCAGGTCAGTGACTGCTGTTTAGCAGTTAACAAACAATGGCAGGTGTAAGTCACTTTTATTTACCTCAGTCAGGAGTAATACAAACCTGTCATTGTCCCTGATTTCACATACCTTCTCTGATTTTGCTCATAATTTTTTTCTGTCCTTCCTAAAAAGTTTGATTTGCTTGTGAATCATTCAGGACTACAGACAGTCAATAAATCCAGACATCAGAGTTTTATACTTATTGAGTAAAAAAAGCATGTCGATGCAAAATGTGTAATTCTATTAACTTTTAATTGAATTAGAGTAATATTTAAAACTTGTTCCTGATTTGTAGTCTTTATTCTGGTATTACTGGTATGGCACTGAACTCTTCAGCAAAGAAGTTGGGAGTTATAGTATCTGCTCTTCTGCCAGTATTTATAAAACTCCCTGTACAGGAAAACCATCCCTGAAGATCAGAAGCATCAGCTGTTCTTAAACTCCAAGATGTGTACCAAGATCAGTCACACCAGGCTGATGATCTCTCTAGTGCTTACCTTGGTCACACTGGGCTGATGACCTCTCTAGTGCTTACCTTGGTCACGCTGGGCTGATGATCTCTCTAGTGCTTACCTTGGTCACACCAGGCTGATGATCTCTCTAGTGCTTACCTTGGTCACGCTGGGCTGATGATCTCTCTAGTGCTTACCTTGGTCACGCTGGGCTGATGATCTCTCTAGTGCTTACCTTGGTCACGCTGGGCTGATGATCTCTCTAGTGCTTACCTTGGTCACACCAGGCTGATGATCTCTCTAGTGCTTACCTTGGTCACACCAGGCTGATGATCTCTCTAGTGCTTACCTTGGTCACTCTGGGCTGATGATCTCTCTAGTGCTTACCTTGGTCACGCTGGGCTGATGATCTCTCTAGTGCTTACCTTGGTCACGCTGGGCTGATGATCTCTCTAGTGCTTACCTTGGTCACGCTGGGCTGATGATCTCTCTAGTGCTTACCTTGGTCATGCTGGGCTGATGATCTCTCTAGTGCTTACCTTGGTCACGCTGGGTTGCTGATCTCTCTAGTGCTTACCTTGGTCACGCTGGGCTGATGATCTCTCTAGTGCTTACCTTGGTCACACCAGGCTGATGACCTCTCTAGTGCTTACCTTGGTCACGCTGGGCTGATGACCTCTCTAGTGCTTACCTTGGTCACGCTGGGCTGATGATCTCTCTAGTGCTTACCTTGGTCACGCTGGGCTGATGATCTCTCTAGTGCTTACCTTGGTCACGCTGGGCTGATGATCTCTCTAGTGCTTACCTTGGTCACGCTGGGCTGATGATCTCTCTAGTGCTTACCTTGGTCACGCTGGGCTGATGACCTCTCTAGTGCTTACCTTGGTCACGCTGGGCTGATGGTCTCTCTAATGCTTACCTTGGTCACACTGGGCTGATGATCTCTCTAGTGCTTACCTTGGTCACGCTGGGGTGATGATCTCTCTAGTGCTTACCTTGGTCACGCTGGGCTGATGATCTCTCTAGTGCTTACCTTGGTCATGCTGGGCTGATGATCTCTCTAGTGCTTACCTTGGTCATGCCGGGCTGATGATCTCTCTAGTGCTTACCTTGGTCATGCTGGGCTGATGATCTCTCTAGTACTTACCTTGACTATGTTCATTACCAGCTTTATTATAACAGAATCATATCATAGCCCTGTTCAGGTTAAACAGCCCAATCAGGAAATTAATACATTTTCTCTTCCTCATTTTCCCCAGTCAGCCTCAGCTTTTATGGGTCCTCCACGCAGTCAAGAATGATTAGGGGGGGGCCCCTTGCAGCCATGGGTTTTACAGGTACCTAAAGCTGGATATGTTGTTAGTTTTATTAGAGAGAATGTCCACAAGCAAGGTTTAACTAAACCAGTGGCACTATGTCAGTGGGAAAATAATGGAATTGTGAAATCTGTTGCTTGATAAAACACTGTTACTATAACCAGCAATATCTTTGAATTTTAAAGGAGATATAAATAAGAGTTATTACCCACCTGGTTTATTAAATATGTAAGATTCTTGTACTAGCTTTTGTTGTTTTGACAAACATCTTACAAAATATTAAGATAAGATAACTTGCAGTGGTTGGGGCCCCCCAGGACCAGGGGGCCCCCAGCGACCGCAAAGTTTGCTGGTGCCTAAAGCCAGCTATGACTGTGGATACAGGCATAACTTTTAACAATTTCAAACTTCATGAATTTCCTATACTCTTAATAGATTTTCTAACATACTTTCCATAGCTTCTATGTAGTCAATTGAATTCATTATGACAATAGCCCCGTCCTTATCCGCCTTCATAAACCTTAAATCTTTCCTTGAAATAAGTTCATTTAGAGCTTTCTTTTCATTACAGTTTAAGTTATAAAACATTTCTCTGTTTTGATTTTGTAACATACTTCTAATATCTTTTTTCACAGAAAGCCTCAAAGGCTTTTACAGTATGCACTAAACCAGGATTAAAGGTGGACGGCTTTGACAAAAAATTACAATAACTGTGACCAACATCATTCAATATATACTTTAAACTTAAATTGCAGGGCTCGAACCCAGGACCATGCACACCATAGACAAAGTGATTTACGAGTGTAGAGCTTGAGTTCTATCAGAGTTTTTGTAACATTCAACCTCCTACTGGGCTGGAAATTAAGTCCTAGTTTTAGCGATTTAATGTGCTCATCAGAAACATTAAAATCAGACAAATTATAAACTGATAGCAACAAAAACCTTGTCTTATATACACTCCGCTGTGCCCTATAACTAGATAATCAACACAATAATCCAAAAAAAGGCAGGCACAGTTAGGGCAGAAAACAATGTACAAGCAAGAGTCTTTCTCGACAAAACTACCATAACATGTATTCAATTCCATATACAATGTAGATGTATAACACAGCTTTAATTAATTCCAAACGGCAAGCGCTTTCAACCTCAGTCTTCCTCAGGCCAATACAATTAGCACTAAAATACATACATTTATATACTAAAAATCCAAAGTAATTATGATGTCACATCCTTTCGACAAAAACAATTAATACATACGGTAACGTTTAGTTAAAACCTTATACTTAACTATTAAAACATGTTATGCACTGTACTCTTTGAAAGCCATTCACCTCTATTCAAAGAATTTTTCATATGCAATTCTCTAAATGGTAAGTTCACAAATGATGCCATAAAATACATGCTGTTGCTGCTTAATTAAGCAACTAAATGCATCTATATTCAAAGCGCTATTTTAGCAGCATACTAGGTTACTCCTGCGTACACATTTAGGCAGCGGTTTCATGCTACAATCATTTACTACTGCTAAGGCTATTTACCACTGCTAATAATCTAACTTAAAATTAAAAAAATTTTTTATAATTACTAGTTTGCAAAGGAACACATACCCAAATGTAAAGCGTGGAGTTGCTGACAGCGCTATGTATTACGTATTCATATCATCTTCCATTTCCATAAACTACTCTAAACTTCCATTTTCCTATTCTTAAAATCATAAGAGGTGCGAGCTATTTTGTAATACACATGCCTGAATAAAAATTCAAAAATTAATTATTTTAAAAAATATATACAATAAATTCTCATCTACTCATTCGTACATCTAATATCTAACTATAACAATGTATGTACGATTTATATTCATATCATCTTTCATAAATATGCACTACTTACATAAAATACTAAAATGAATACAAAAATTTATAAAATAAATATTTACTATAAATTTTCACATAAGGAAATAGAAGCATCAAATTAAAAAAACATTAAATGTATCCATATAAACTTTTTGCAAATGAATTGTACATAGTTCACACTCATATTTCTATGTACTAAGTGCGAACCACATTTAATACTTATCTACTGCCTATGTAATACTATTACAATATATATAAAATCCAGAGGAAACAACATTAGTGACGATCATGCACAAATATAATCAAGACATTTGTTACTAACCAACGTAATACCTTAATAAAGGGAAAATATGTATGCAAATATAAAAATGTATTATAAATACTATATTTATGTGCAAAGTGCAAATTTATGTATAACAATTATATGATATAGTGTTACAATAACTGAGGCCTAAAGAATCTATAATCTAAAAGTAACACTAAATAAGGGTATCAAGTGACGAGTATAATGTAAAGGTTTTACTCTATAACCTTCTAGCTTTCAAAATAGGTTTAATGGACACCCTATCATTTATTCAAAGAATTTTTCATATGCAATTCTCTAAGTGGTAAGTTCACAAATGATGCCATAAAATATATGCTGTTGCTGCTTAATTAAGCAACTAAATGCATCTATGTATTACGTATCCATATCATCTTCCATTTCCATAAACTACTCTAAACTTCCATTTTTGTCGAGAAAGAATTGTATATGGAATTGAATAATAGTTATGGTATGGTGGAGCAGTGACTGATAACTTTTGGCATTATTCATCTTACTTGAATTTATAGAGCTTTTGATTTTACGTAAGCTCTATTTGAAATGTTGATCCTGTGATAACTGGGAAGTTTTGTCGAGAAAGACTCTTGCTTGTACATTGTTTTCTGCCCTAACTGTGCCCGCCTTTTAAATTATAAACTGAGCTAGAATTACCCAGTCCAACAGCAACAGAATTAAGTTCTTGTACACTTTCAGATGATGAAAAAAAATGTGAAGAAAGTACATTTTCACTTTAAGAACTCACAGAAGGACAGGCCGATGTTACTTCTGAGCAGTACTTCGACCTCTGCTGTGTCTGATATCCCCTGCTTCTGCTGCAGTTCCTTTTCTCTTTCCAACTGAAATCCCTTTATAAAAAAAGAGGAAAACTTATTCATACTTGCTCCTGCACTGCTGGAACTATATTTAGAGCTGGGCTGCTCTACTGAATGAGCGACATTAGTTGCAACCTTCACAGAAGCTGAATCCAAACCACTAACAGCTGATGAACCCATCTCTGGCTGTATAGGTGGAACACTAGTGTTAGACACACTACCTGAGTGTACTGCTGACTGGGCCTCCTTAATAACATTTGGGCTTGTTTCTTTGCCTGGTCTAGAAGGAAGGGGAACAAAATCACCATAAACACTGCCCCCTGCATATGCTGCCAAGTCCCTGTTGATTTTTTTAGTTTTACATTAAACTATTATTTGCTCACATTGTTGCCTCACAGTAAGACGCTGACCGGTTCGACTCTCAGCTAGAGCATCTTCTGCTTGGAGACATGCGTGAATGGGCGTACCTTCGTTGAAGGTTATGCGTTAGGGCTGGCAACTCAGCACGTAAAAAAATCAACTGCCAATCATTAGCGGACCGGAGTTCCGCTGTGGCAACACCTAACCAGGGAAAGCCGAAAGACACAACAACAACAACTGTTCAACATTTTTAATCAACTGCTCATACTCAAATCTTGAGTCTGGGCAATTAATAAGTAGTTTACCAATGGTGGCATCCATCTCTGTCAGGGGAACACATAATTCTGCCAAAACAGTACTGTTGTTTTTAATAAAAAATCTTTAAAAAGTCTTTACCAGCATTGTCAAAGAAAGTAGACAGCTCCTTAAAAAATGGCCTATCCATAGAGACTCCATTAGATAGTTTAAAAAAAAAGACCCTTAGGTACAATGCCAGCATTAATACAGTATTCAAAATTTATTTTCTACGTGATGCGCCCGATAATGCTTCAAACCTCTTTCCATTTTGTCCAACAGACAGCTGACATTATTTTTAGCTTCCACATTTGAATTCCACACAAAAGCAGCTGCAAGTAGGGAAAGTTAAGTGTGTACGTATCATGCATGCAGAATGTAGCCGTAAGCATCGGTCATACCAAAATAAATGCAGAGTATAGCCTTAAAGAAAAACTGTCTCACTAAGGATGCATGCAGAGTGCATCCTTAAAGATGAAATAAATCTTTTTTAAATTGTTTTAATTAAATAAAATGTTGTGGCCCCCAAGCAGCAGGCCCTACGTATCTGCCTAAGTTATCTAGTACTGGCTCTGGCTCTAAGTACAGACTAAGATATACTAGCTGGGTATACTCAGACAGGATGGAGGAGGAATTAATAGTGTTGGTGCATGTTTTAATGTGGAATCATTTATGAGGGGAAGGATATTGACTGGGTCTGGTAGTGAGATGTTTGTAAGATCAGTCAGTGATATTTGCTGGGAGGAGAGATCGCATAAAGCTGCATATTTTGCTCAATATAATATCCAAACTATGGGCTATAATATAAAGTGTCAATAAAAATTGAATGGCATCTGTCTTTTGTGCAGTAGATAATACAGTGTAGCATTTTTTTTTTTTTTTTTTGAAGAGCTAGTTTTGGTAATGATTTTATCAAAATACTGCAAATATGAAGGAGAAGTTCATGAAAATTATTAAATATTTAGTTGGTGTGGCCAGTTCATTTGTGTCTCTGTATAGGTTCTGCAGAAGCGGCCTTAGGTCAACTGGTGCCCTAGGCAAAAGGGCTCCACGGCACCCCCACAACACCAGCCAGTGCCCCTATCCTGGTCTACCTACACCAAATAAATACTGGAAAAGTGCTCCTGCTAGAGCGGTGCCCTAGGCGGCTGCCTAGTTGGCCTATGCCTAAGGCCGGCTATGAGGGTTTGTATGCCAAGTTTTAAGTAAACTTGAAAACTGAGTAAAAGTCTTTTTGAAAATGATTAATTACAAAAGCCTCAGGACATATCTCATGCAACACTAGAATTTCAGGATAGTGAATGAAACAGAATATGATTAACGTTAACTTAGATTCAGTACAACATAAATGCAATTCCATCACTAACTCTTTGATTCTGACTTGTATGCTTTTGTCAAACTTCTCTGTTCTTACAGCTGCACAGGAAAAGGTCAGCTGTACAACTCTATGCAATGCGAATAAGCCCACTGTCTCTCTTCTGTTAGTATGCTGATTCTCTGATGAACTAACGAAACTGAATGCATTGCACAAAAATAACAGCTCTAGTAGTACGACATTTGCACCTGTCATTTGGTAACTAATTCAATGACAGTTTACTGTCCTTTACTAACAGGTAACTTTATTGTGTCAGTATTAGTGATATTTGCTACAGCTCTTCATTTGATTTCTTTATCATGTTCATAACTAGGAGTGCTGACCATAGCCTGATGCTTCAGAGATGCATTAAGGGAGTGTGTGAATCATGTCACTATGTGCACATTTAAATCAGGAAATAAAAAGTAACAGCACTCATTTTCGAACATTTGAACCAAGGGGGAACATCCAGTACACTTTTACATATCTTAGCTGACATAATCTGGCAACAAACAAATGTAGTTATGTACAGAAAACTCCATATTTTCATAAAGTCTGAATGCTATCATGTATTTTTGGCAAGAAGCAGTAGGCACTAACCTGCATGGATCTCTGAGCTTTGCAGGGCGATCCTGTGCTGAGCCAGGCTAAGCAGCTCTGGACCTCAGCTGACCCAAACTATTTTAAGTTTGTTTATTCCCTCTGAGGGTGTCTTTATATAGACAGCTTGTTATGACTTTTATAAAGGCTAAAAAAAGGGAAGATAAGCTATAGCCATAAATATGGGAATGAGCAGGCCAGGAAAACACACGGAATACATAAAAATTATGTCTTGCTGGAGGAGGTAGGAAAGAATGGACTTTATGTTTTGACAGGAGATTTTTTTTTAATAAAGGGATGCTGGGGAAGTAAGATGGGCAGACAGGGTTAAGAAGAGTTTACGAATTTTTAAGGCAATAAATTTTAAACACAGAAAAACACAAACAATAACAGTATTGTGGGCTGAGGGTGGGGAAGGCAACATGAACAGGAACAGTACAGTGGGCTAACAGTGGGAGGGGAGGCAATACAAACAGGAACAGTATGGTGGGCTAAGAATGGGAGGGGAGACAAGACAGGCAGGAACAGTATGGTGGACTGACAGTGGGAGGGGGGAGACAGGAACAGTATGGTGGGCTGACAGTAGGAGGGAAGGGGTAGACAATACATACAGACAGCAGATGAGAGGAAAGCAGGGAGGGTGAGAAAGCCTGATAGGCAATATTCACACTGCTTCAGAGAGCCTTGAATACTCCCATGCTCTGTTAGACCTGGGTGGCGTGACCCTGATGGTTTGAGGGTCTGGCCTTCAGTGGCTAAATGATTGTAGCCAACTAGGATAGCACTTATTCTATCCAGTAGAGGAGAGATTGACACGGGGACTTACCAACAGGACAACCCATAAAGTTATCAACAGGGGATGCCACAAACATACCATACATATTATTAACATTCTCAGAAAGACAGGGGAAGCTGATACTGAAGATGAATTTGGTGGACCCTGGTGATTCAAATAATTTTTTTATTTTACTGTGAATATGGTGAATGAGGGCAACTGCAAAGTGTTTAGTTATAGTCAACTAGAAGTAACTCCCACATATATGATTCTTTTCTAACAAGCTCTTATATTTCTTTTATCTTTCAAAACCAATTTAGTACAAACCCTGATCAGTTTGAAGCTGTAGACCCATAAGTTACATTCTCAACTTGTTTTTGATACAACATTAGCATTGGTTTAGAATGAGAAAGAAGAGTTGTTTTATTCCCACTTTGCAGCCATCCTTAGGTGTACTTGAATGTTGTCGTAAGAAGGAAATTAGAAGCCTATGTACTTCTAAGAGGAAAACGACTTTTTATCATCTTACAGAAGATGAGATGTCCATTTTATTGAATTTATCCCCAAATAGGACTTTACATATCATGAAGCCCAGGTCTATATCACGTTATCGAAAACCTGTATCATCTAACACTAGAAGACCGACACGTATAGAGCGAACTACGATAGTGAACGTACAAAACCACAAAATGCGAAATGTCAAAGTGTCATGGTTGGCCCGTCTGCGGTATAGCTCCGTAAGGTAAGTGTGCGATAGGGTTAGGGTGCGGGTTAAAGTAAGTGCATAGACAGGTAATGTATGTAAGGTTTAGTGTAGGGTTAGAAGTAAGGTTTTGTTAACTGTATGTGTGATGATTATTTGTTTTGTTTGGGTATATGTCTGTAGGGTAAGTGTGCGATAGTTACAGACCTTAGAGTTAAGGTGCGGGTGAAGGTACGTGCATAGATAGTAATGTATGTAAGGTTTAGTGTAGGGTTAGTAGTAGGGTTTGGTTTGTGTATGTATGTGTTTTATTTATTATGTTTGAGTATGTAGTATGTAGCGCATGGTGGTGTTGGCTGACTATGATGGTTCAAGATTTGAAAATTCACGGTTTAGGGTATTCGGCGTATTTGCGGTTCAGGCTATGTGTGTCGGTGTTGTGGTGTTTGATGATACGGGTTTTCGATAATGTAATATAGACCCATGAAGCCCAGTAAGGAGGAGGACTCATCATCATGAATAGCTGAGATTATTTTGCTAAGATGCATGACATGTTACTTGATTCTGTTTTCTATGTGAGTGCTTCCAAAGTCAGAACAGCATACTGTATTCTCAGATTTAATTTTTTCTTAAGAATTTATTACAACAGAATGTCATCGATGTTGATTTGTATGATGTTCTACATATGCATGAGCCCCTCATCTCAGCTTTCTTCAGAATTCAGAAGATTCATAAAGATGTTTACAATCCAAGTTTCAGAACTATCATTTCAGCAAGGAGATCTATTACAGTTTTTGTTGACAGTAAATTTAAGGGAATCTTTAATGATTTTGGACAAGTAGTAAAAGACTCCTGGCATTTTTGTTAGAATGATTATTTCAAATCAGCCTTACCAATTCTTTCTATTTGTTACAGAAGATGTTAAGAATTTATATACTGTTATTCCTTACCTGTTGGGTTTAGAGTGTTTTATGGAGGTGGTTCCCAGTATGATATTTTGAATGATATTCATAGTACTCTACATGCTGCCACTACTGCTGGGAATGCACAAAACATCCGCCAAATTACTTTAGATACTTTCCATAAAAATGTAAATAGAAAAAACCCACATTTAAAAACACTACATCACTGCTTTCTACGTGACTATCAGAATTCTAAGTCAGCAGTATAAGTTACAGTAATTTTTATCATAAACAAGTCACAAGTGAAGGAAAACCCACAAGTCTGTGTCTTACATGTCAGTGAAATGCGTGTCAGTCAAATGAAATATATATATACACAAAAGCTCATTTCACTGAATTTGAATTCACCCTGACCAAATCGCTAAAAGCTCAAATTACTGAAAACTCATTTCACTGAAATCTCATTTCACTCAAGTGAAGTACTAACACTGTGTCTGTGACACTGTAAGGCAAGTAAAAGGTATATGCCCTTTTCCCCACTGTAGTGCAATCATGGAGATAGTATATATAGTTGGGGGGCACAGCCCCCCCAACTAGTTTGGTTTTATATTATATTTCACTGAAAGCTTCAAAACAATACATTTTAAATCATAAATATGCGTACTTACAACACCAATGAATTAACTCTTTCCAGAAGACAATATAAACCCAAATAAGTGAGGGACTGTGCCCCCCACCCCCGAATAGGGGGAGCTGTGCCCCCCTAACTATATATACTAACTCCAAGATCACACTACATTGGGGAAAAGGGCATATACATTTTACTTGCCTTACAGTACTCTACTCAGTGCCAGTACTTCACTTCAGTGAAATGAGATTCGGTGAAATGAGTTTTCAGTAATTTGAGCTTTCAGCGATTTGGTCAGGGTGAACTGAAATTAAATGAAATGAGCTTTCAATGAAACAAAGTAGACCCATATATATATGTGTGTGTGTGTAAAATATTTTTTTTTTGCTATGGACAGGGTCATAGAATTAGCTAGATGCCTTTTTTGAGCACTTGGAAAAAGCAACAATTTTTAAGTGTTTCTTTTGAATGTTCTAATAGGAATATTCATTATTTAGATGGTGCAGTGGTAGCATTGTTGCCTCACAGCAAGAGGTTCTCCTGTTCGATTCTCAGCTGCAGTGCTTTCTGGGTGGAGTCTGCATGTCCTCCCCACGGTCAAATGGTGTTCGAAAGACATGCGTGAATGGGCTTGCCTTCACTGAAGGTTGGGCGTCGGGCTGGCAACTTGGCACCATAAAAATCTACTGCCAATCATTTGTGGACCGGAGTTCCGCTGTGGTGACCCCTAACTGGGAAAAGCCGAAAAGACAAAGAAAGAAAGAATTATTTAGATGTGTTAATAACATAGGATGTCTGTTTGCAACAATTTCAGTGTATTGTATATAAGAAAACCACATTTTCCAATTTGTATTTGTTGTTTTCCAGCTGACAGCTATTTAATCATAAGAAAAGTTTAATAAAGGCACAGTTAATTTGATATCAAAGTTGATTTCAAAGGATGGCATATTTTTAGTAAAGCTGAGTCCCTTAAGAGGATGCTTCTCACAAATAATGGTGTAGTTGCATTGCTTTGTCATACAGCATTAGTGATGTCATTCACTCAAAATGTAAACCTATCTTGTCAGTAAGTGACCTTTTTTGAGTCAGTCAGTCTAACTGTACAAATGTCAACATTTCTTTTATCACTGACTTTTTTTATTGATTCTTTTAATATCCTCTCTCCTCTTACAGAGAACTGGGTTATGTTTTTGATGCTGCACTATTGCCTGTGTTAGGATTACAACCAAGTGTTGTTTTAAAAGGGGTAGGAAATTAAATAATTTTTCTGAAAGTTCTGGTACCACCACAGCCCCTGGTAGGAACATAATGACAAAATGTGGCAATTGTGAACAATGTTATGTTTATGATGGTAGCAATATAGTTGTGGGAGGTTATGACAGATCCATTTCCTCTCTTATGTGTAGTAATTATAAATTTAAAGCTGTTGTTTACCTCACACAGTGTGTGACCTGCAAAGCTTAGTATGTGGGTAAAATGAAAAGACACCTAAAGGATAGAATTTATGAGTATATCATAACATCAAACTTTGCAAGAAGAATAATGGTTTGTTTAAGAATTCTCTGAAATCTAAGAATTTTTAAACGTTTTTTGTTTTTTATTATTGACAGGATTGTATTAAGTAAAAGAGGTGGTTCTTGGAAATTAAGATTGGAACATAAAGAACTTATTTCGCAGTTACGATTAAACACTTTTTTTCATCCAGGACTTAATGACTACTGTTCTATATTATTCAGTTTTGAAGTTACAATCTTTAATGACTGACTAGTATAAGTTTAAATTATTAATCACCACAGGGCTGTTTATAAGTGCATTTTTATTATTCTATTTTATCATGTGCACAGAAAAAAAGAGAGAACACCACCAGGGTAAGGTATCTCCAGACAAAAAACAGTCGAAAAACCAAAGTATAAGAGAATGGCAGGTACTCCACAAAAATTGAAGCAAACCACTAGATATATAGTAAAATAAACTCTTTATTCCACAAAATAAGCACTTTCGTGTCTCCAAGGATGCTTCTTCAGACTTAAAACAATAATAAAACACTCTAATTCCATTTAAATATTGCATCACTTCAAAACGAGACCAATGAAATGCCTGTTAAAATACACATGTTAAAAACACTTAAAGTCACAATTCTCTTATTTAGTATCTGTAATGCTGCTCTAGATCTATAATGTAATAATCATCATATGATGAAATTCTTAATATAAAGAGTATATAATAATAAGAAACGAAATGCATATAATAAACTTCTTCATTTAAAAAAACTGCTAATAATACTGAATAATTCTTGGAAACCTTGCTTCAAACATATTCACTATGACTTATATTCTCATTCTAGAAACAAAGCATTGCATTTGAGAAGCAAAACAATATTAAAAAATAAAACTGTTAGAAAACTAACTGCCAGACAACCTGATAAACACTCCGTAACCAAATCCAAGGTGAAAATAATAAAATAAACAAACTGATAAGGATGAAGTGAAACAGGCTAACAATACCATTCAAAATTTAGTTTATTCACAGGTGTCTAGACATAGATAAGTGCTTTCACTTGAGAAGCATCATCAGATCTTTAATACATACACCTTTAAAATACAGTGCTATATATATATATATATATATATATATATATATATATATAACTTCAATATATGTATAGCCATTCAAAACTTGCATCCAATTAAGACTTTTAAAGTAATACTATATAAAACCAACTAATATAATAAAAAACAAATTGCTCCACATACAACACTTATTACAGAATTCATACATTATTTTAAGATAATACTATAAAAATAACTGCCTAAACTATTATATTTAAAACAAATCACTTCTACGTGCTACAAAACAAAAAAACCTAGGCTGGTATATCAAAGGCAAGACACTTCTACAGGCTGCACTTATTAGAAAATTTATATAAGTATAATTAATACTTTCATATATGGAAGCTTGAACATTACATATAAACTTATAACACACCTCCTATCCTTCCATAAATGTGTATATGCTGAAATATTATATAAAACTATGAATATGTATAGACTTATATGTGCAAAGAGTAAATATATACAGGAGATTGGCATAAATAGTGTATTAATATATAAAAAGTAAAAACTGATATTTAACCTATTATACTGTTATAAAAAGCAGAACTATAAAGAACATTATTTTGCAAATCAATGTTCTTAATGATTATTTGATATTCCTCCGTCTTCTTAGTACTGGTTTAATAGATGCCATTTCATTAAGTCTCATACCTCTATCTGCTCTTAACTTTATAATCCAGTTACCCTCTCTACACTCTGTGTAATTCCTGATATCTCCATCACAGGTACTAGGAATCATCACTTCCAGAGCTCTAAATAAAAATCTATGTATCTCCATGTTGTACAATGTGCTTAGCCAATGCATTATGTGCTGAGCCCTTTTCGATGTGATAAATGTGCTCACAAATCCTGTCTCTAAAACTCCTATTGGTTTTCCCAACATAAAAGGAGGAGCAGGTCTGGCATACTGCCAGATAAACTAAATGAGATGTCATACAATTGGCTATCACTGATGTTTTAAACTTTTTGAGTAGATCTGGATGGAAAAATTCACTATTGGTATCAATGTAGATACAAAAATTGCAATGACCATATGGTTCAGTATATCCAGCATCAAATATCAAATTTTTATCTTTAGGGTAGCACAGTAGTCTTTTTAAATTTTTCTTATTTCTAAACAGAAAATGTGGTTTCTCTCCAACTATCTTTTGGAGATACCAGGAATTACACAGAGTGTACAGAGGGTAACTGGATTATAAAGTTAAGAGCAGATAGAGGTATGGAACTTAATGAAAGGGCATCTATTAAACCAGTACTAAGAAGATGTAAGAATATCAAATAATCATTAAGAACATTGATTTGCAAAATAATGTTATTTATAGTTCTGTTTTTTATAACAGTATAATAGGTTAAATATCAGTTTTTACATTTTATATATTAATACACTATTTATGCCAATCTCATGTATATATTTACTCTTTGCACATATAAGTCTATACATATTCATAGTCCTATATAATATTTTAGCATATACACATTTATAGAAGGATAGAAGATGTGTTATAAGTTTATATGTAATGTTCAAGATTCCATATATGAAAGTATCAATTATACTTATATAAATTTTCTAACAAATGCAGCCTGTAGAAGTGTCTTGCCTTTGATATACCAGCCTAGGTTTTTTTGTTTTATAGCACATAGAAGTGATTTGATTTAAATACAATAGTTTAGGCAGTTGTTTTTATAGTATTATCTTAAAATAATGTATGAATTCTGTAATAAGTGTTGTATGTGGAGCAATTTGTTTCTTATTATATTAGTTTGTTTTATATAGTATTACTTTAAAAGTCTTAATTGGATGCAAGTTTTGATTGGGCTATACATATATTGAAGTTATATATATATATATATATATATATATATATATATATATATATAGCACTGTGTTTTAAAGGTGTATGTATTAAAGATCTGATGATGTTTCTCAAGCGAAAACGCTTATCTATGTCTAGACACCTGTGAATAAACTAAGTTTTTATTGGTATTGTTAGCCTGTTTCACTTCGTCCTTATCAGTTTGTTTATTTTAATATTAAAAAATATATATATATATATATATATATATATATAAAATGTGCACATTGTTAGATATACATACATACATACATGTACATATATATAACAAAACATAGTAGCACATATCATTCATGAACCTAATGTTTTAAGACTCGGTCCAATATTTTATCATGTGACTGTACGTTTTTCTTTTTAACTCCATTTCTAATTTTGATAAAATCTGCATTTGAGTGTGACAAAAGTGCTAATTTAATAAACTGAATTTTCATTATTGGAGAACTTCTGTGTTTTTTTTGTCTGGACACTGAGCTCACTGGTTGCTGTCGTCTTCATAATCCAGTCAACCACAGCCTCTTTCAGGTCCTGAAGCCCACTATCCTGGCTTGTAAGGCCGCCACATGTCTGGGACTCACAGGGGTAGAGTCACTGCCCGTACCCTGTGATGTGGCACCCAAACCTTTCCCCTCACTTTGGATGCACTGCACTTGGTACTGATATCCCTGAGAAAAACAGAACATTCACTGGAGTGAAAGAGAAAAAGAGTGAGAGAAGGAGACAACAAACAGAATGTATGGCAGGTAGGAAATACCTTTCAACAGCACAGACATGTTATTTATTTATTTATGGATGTATTTATTTAGACTTTGTTGACTGGTTTAGTCTAACTAGACCTGTAATCTTTTTTGGGGGGAGAAGCGAGGCAGTGCTGAGAATACATGAGACTAGAGATCAGAGAAGTAACATATTATTCTTGAATATGAAAGCGTCCTTAATCCATTATATATATCTTGTGATTACTAATGTCATCAATCCTGACAAGTACTGGTTGAGGTTCATGTCTTCTTTCATTGTCATTTCTACATTTACTGTAACATAACAGAATAACTGTAATTAAATGCCACAAATCATCTGCACTGAAGCAGTGTACCAGTACTGACAAGTAATGCTTTAATGGCAGGTACACTTTCACTTCCAAACTAATTATTACCAGCTTACATTTCCATTCATACATAATGAACATTAAAGAAATATCAGTGACTAAATGTACTGATCAGTAAGTGATGCTGTAACTACGACCGCCTGACAAGCTCAGGTCTGTTACTTGTCTACGTGATGCCACTGTATTTGTAGGTTGTACATATATCTAACATTTCCTTTTGCTCAGTATTTGTCTTCATCCGATTTCTGCAGGTATCATTCCTGCAGTAAGTATGTTGGTCTCCTTCTCAGACCAGCTTGGGGCATTACCCTGGACTTCAACAGATTTCACTGCCATTGCCATAAGGTCCAGGTTCACAATGTGATATAGAGGTATGAAGATGAGAGTACTAGGGTGTGCCATCACTCGCCCTTCTACCCAGCAGTTCCCTCGGGATACACAGGTATGGAGCTGAGAGTACTAGGGTGTGACATCACTCTGGGTGATATCACTCTGTCTAGCCCTTCTACCCAGCAGTTCCCTGGGGATACACAGGTATGACGCTGAGAGTACGAGGGTGTGACATCACTCTGGGTGATATCACTCTGTCTAGCCCTTCTATCCAGCAGTTCCCTGGGGATACACAAGTATGGAGCTGAAAGTACTAGGGTGTGACATCACTTTTGGTGATATCACTCTGTCTAGACCTTCTACCCAGCAGTTTCCTGGGGATACACAGGTATGGAGCTGAGAGTACTAGGGTGTGACATCACTCTGTATGACATCACTCTGTCTAGCCCTTATACCCAGCAGCTCCATGGGGGTTGCAGGCAGACATCATTAGCCAAGGTTCAAGTGGCTAGCCTATGTCACCTGGAAGATAAAACAGGGAGGGGATACATAACAAAACTGGGGGTGATTACTCAGTACTACCTATACTGCCCTGTAGCTACAGAACTGACAATAACAGTTTGCACTTACCTGCTAGGTAACCACATAGAATCCTACACATGCAGGAAGAGCTAGCAGAGTGATCTTGAGTGCCAAAATTGAAAATCAGGGGCACTTGTAGGATACTGGGCCAACATGATGTTAGTGCTTCCCATGCATCACGCACTGCCTGTTAGTTAAAGGAACAGTAGCACTTGCTATTACATTACTGCTTCCCCACAAGGGTCTAGATGGGATCCTTATAGCATGATGGGTGCAATCTGTAGCACCAAGCACCTCAAGAAAGTGTGCCATTCCATAGCAGGTATGTGGGCACTGGCTGAGACCTGTGGTGACACTGGGCACCTCAAGAACATGTGCCATTCCGTAGCAGACATGCCAGGCACTGGCTGAGACCGGTGGTGACACTGGGCATCTCAAGAAAGTGTGCCATTCCATATCAGGCATGCCAGACACTGGCTGAGACCTGTGGTGACACTGGAAAATAGATATGCTGATTTACATGTGCCAAGAGTATATTAGGGAACTAAATATCCTTGCAGCAGAAGTCTATTTGACACCCAACATGTCCTTAGTTTGTGTCTGGAAGGTCACAGAGGCACATATATTGAAGTCTATACATACCTTGGTGTCCACAGGTTTACTAAGGCTATGCATTCCCCTGTTCCCTTCAGTGGGTACACAAACTCATCAAGATCCATATTGTGTCAGCTCAGCAAAGCTGAGGTGAGTAATTTTAATCCTTTGTCCATATCTTGTTCTAGGGCGGCAAGTAGTGCTTCTCTCGCTGAGTTTTGGCGCAACAGAAATTAACATCTTGGAGTAAGGTACTGGCAACAAAAGCAAGCATTTTTGAAGAGTGTAATGTGGACAGAAAAGGAACAGATTCAATTTTTATAATCCAGCTATGCATGGCACAGTTGCACATCAAAAGTGACTTTGAATCACAAAGGTTGGAAGACCACCTTATTTGGATGGAATAACCACAGAGATAGTTCACACATTCTCATTTAGATCTCATTAATTCCTAATTTTGATAAGTTTTCCTCAGACTGGTTCTAACAGCTAAGTGCATCTACCATCTCTGATTTGTTCCTGAGTTGTGCTTTTTCATAGCCTGTCCACATACCCACTATGCTTTTGAGTGATGACTATAAATACCACGCTAGGTCACAGCTGAAATTGTGCAGTGACCTACATGAAAAAATGTGAAAGAAAAACAAGAACAAATCATGTACTGAAATGATTATACAGTATTATCCCCCATTAACTAAAAAAATGTAATTTCACTCCTGCAAAGTTCTTGTGTTTGTGTGCACTGCAGAAACTGTGTTATGATAGGCTCCATAATATCTCATAATATCGATACTATAATATCTCAGTTTGGTTTTGTCGGGGCAGCTCATACCTGGTAGAATTGCTTTTGAAAATATCAACAAAGTAATGGATGAAGGCAAAACAGCACAAACTGCATACCTTGACCTGGCCAAAGCTTTTGACACAATTCCCCAGTCAGGCATAGTAGGAAAGCTAAATAAACTGGGAATAACCCCCCATGTCACCCACTAGATTGCCAACTGCCTCACTGTAAGATACAGATACTCAAAATAAGGGAGATTATTTCCACAAGGAGACCACCAGTGGAGTCCTCCAGTGTTATGTGTTGGATCTCTTTGGTTTGACATCTGCTTTTCTGAAGTAAAAGCCAATACCAAAGGGCTCTAGCTGACACTTTTGTAGTTTAACTACAAGCTAAGATCACATCCCCAAGGATGGTTTGTCCCAAACATATAACTGGTTGCCAAAATCATGGACTGAACTAAATGCCAAAAATGCATTATTGTATGCTTTGGGAAGTCATTTACCTCAGGGAGCTGCCACATTGGCAGTACACCCTTAAGAGCTGACCTAGTTGTTCAGGATCTGGGAGCTTATGTTGACTGTGATGTAACCTTTGATCAACGTGTGTCTATTGTTGTAAGAAAGTCCTTCTATATTGTGCAGCGTATAATCAAAGAGATTGTCCCAAGATCTAGGGATGTCATTATCTCCTTTTACTCAGCCCTCATTAAGCCAATCTCTGAATGTAATGTCCCTTTTGGAATGTACCTCCCCAGACAAATGCAACAACTGGAATGCCCCACCTTGCTAAAAGGGTACAAGGCCTAAACATGTGTGACATGGACTGACTCAAAACCCTGTCACTACATACAGTATTCTACAGACTGCTATGAGGTGACCTGTATCTGTCATACAAGGCATTCTCTGACCCAGTACTGATGAATTTACTGCACATCAGCAAGTCAAATTGCATCAGGAATACTAACCTCTTCAATAAATCAGCAGAAAGGTTTGGAGGGATAAAGGAGAGACACACGGGAGACATTCCATTAGCTTCTTGGTATGAGGCAATGCTAAAAATAAACAGTAAATGGAGAAGATAAAGGAGAGATGCATGGGAGACATTCCATTAGCTTCCTGGTATGAGGCAATGCTAAAAAATAAATAGTAAATGGAGAAGATAAAGGAGAGACACACGGGAGGCATTCCATTAGCTTCCTGGTATGAGGCAATGCTAAAAATAAACAGTAAATGGAGAAGATAAAGGAGAGACGCATGGGAGACATTCCATTAGCTTCCTGGTACGAGGCAATGCTAAAAAATAAATAGTAAATGGAGAAGATAAAGGAGAGACACACGGGAGACATTCCATTAGCTTCTTGGTATGAGGCAATGCTAAAAAATAAATAGTAAATGGAGAAGATAAAGGAGAGACGCATGGGAGACATTCCATTAGCTTCCTGGTATGAGGCAATGCTAAAAATAAACAGTAAATGGAGAAGATAAAGGAGAGACACACGGGAGACATTCCATTAGCTTCCTGGTATGAGGCAATGCTAAAAATAAACAGTAAATGGAAAAGATAAAGGAGAGACACACGGGAGACATTCCATTAGCTTCTTGGTATGAGGCAATGCTAAAAAATAAATAGTAAATGGAGAAGATAAAGGAGAGACGCATGGGAGACATTCCATTAGCTTCCTGGTACGAGGCAATGCTAAAAAATAAATAGTAAATAGAGAAGATAAAGGAGAGACACACGGGAGGCATTCCATTAGCTTCCTGGTACGAGGCAATGCTAAAAATAAACAGTAAATGGAGAAGATAAAGGAGAGACACACGGGAGACATTCCATTAGCTTCCTGGTACGAGGCAATGCTAAAAATAAACAGTAAATGGAGAAGATAAAGGAGAGACACACGGGAGACATTCCATTAGCTTCTTGGTATGAGGCAATGCTAAAAAATAAATAGTAAATGGAGAAGATAAAGGAGAGACGCATGGGAGACATTCCATTAGCTTCCTGGTACGAGGCAATGCTAAAAAATAAATAGTAAATGGAGAAGATAAAGGAGAGACACACGGGAGGCATTCCATTAGCTTCTTGGTATGAGGCAATGCTAAAAAATAAATAGTAAATGGAGAAGATAAAGGAGAGATGCACGGGAGACATTCCATTAGCTTCTTGGTATGAGGCAATGCTAAAAATAAACAGTAAATGGAGAAGATAAAGGAGAGACACACGGGAGACATTCCATTAGCTTCTTGGTATGAGGCAATGCTAAAAATAAACAGTAAATGGAGAAGATAAAGGAGAGACGCATGGGAGACATTCCATTAGCTTCTTGGTATTAGGCAATGCTAAAAAATAAATAGTAAATGGAGAAGATAAAGGAGAGACACACAGGAGGCATTCCATTAGCTTCCTGGTATGAGGCAATGCTAAAAATAAACAGTAAATGGAGAAGATAAAGGAGAGACACACGGGAGGCATTCCATTAGCTTCTTGGTACGAGGCAATGCTAAAAAATAAACAGTAAATGGAGAAGATAAAGGAGAGACACACAGGAGGCATTCCATTAGCTTCCTGGTACAAGGCAATGCTAAAAATAAACAGTAAATGGAGAAGATAAAGGAGAGACGCACGGGAGACATTCCATTAGCTTCTTGGGATGAGGCAATGCTAAAAAATAAACAGTATAAGGAACAGTGTGATAAACTGTGCATTATTGTCACAGCAGACGTGTGTCTGCTATGTCATGCAATGGACTGGCATCTGATCAAGTAATATTTCCTGCTTCAGGCATACTGCTTGATGGGAGAGGCTCTGGCTCCCTGTAACCATGAGTCTGACACATATGATACTAAGAAGAGATGTAATGGATACAGAAGTCAGTATATAACTGTTCCAACTCTTACTATATAGTTTCTTGCTTGTTATGTTTGTGTATGTCTGTGGTGGTGGGGTGGGGTCATCAGAATATGAAATCAGTATTGCTAGCTGGGTTAGTAGGGGGTGTCAGAGTGTGAATGTAGTAGTGCCAGCTGGGACAGTAGGGTGTGACAGAATATGAAGGCAGTAGTACCAGCTGGGGCAGTAGGGGGTGACAGAGTATGAAGGCAATAGTGCCAGCTGGGGCAGTAGGGGGTGAAAGAATATGAAGGCAGTAGTGCCAGCTGGGGCAGTAGGGGGTGTCAGAGTGTAAGTGCAATAGTGCCAGTCAGAGCAGTAGAAGGTGTCAGAATATGAAATCAGCAGTGCCAGCTGGGGCAGTAGGAGGTGTCAGAATAAGAAAGTAGTGGCAGGTGGGGTAGTACAGAGTGTCTGAATATGAAATCAGCACTTCTCGTCCTTTGGATATCACAAGCCATACTGGATGGTAGGAAGGCTCAGCAAGGATGGGATGAGAAGCAGCATGATATAGTTAATGTGCACGTTTGTGTGCTGGATGGTAGGAAGGCTCAGCAAGGGTGGGATGAGAAGCAGCATGATACAGTTAATGGGCACGTTTGTGTGTGTGGGGGGGCCCACAGGCATCATTAGTTTTCTCCTGCTAGACCATCACATGGAAACCCCCTGATGCAGCCATATGCAAGTGATGTTTTCCACTCTGCTGCATCCATGTGTTAAAAAGGGGTCTATTTTAACCATCCAATGAAACTTTCAATGAAAGGCTAAACATTGAATCCTATTCATTGAACATTAATTTCAGTGAATGTCTGAAATGGGGAAAGTAACTAATTGGCCAACACTTCCCCATCTCACAGACCGCAGTATTTCAAAGCCCTTTTTCCCACTGTAGTGCATCTCAGAGTTGGTATATATAGTCGAGGGAGCAAAGCCCCCCACCTGGGTGGGTTTGAAATACTGCAATGTGTGAGATGGAAAGTGTTGGCCAAATAATTTCTTTCCCTGTCTCATACGTTTACTGAAATGAACGTTCAATGACTCAGGTTTGATGTTTAGCTATTTGATGAAAGTTTCATTTGACAGTTAAACAGATCCCATTAATGAGACACCCCTTGCCCAAACATGCAGATATAATGTATTCACTCTCTATGCCTAAACTAGACCAATATAGTGCATTCACTCACTGAGTCCAAAGCAGGAAAATATAATGCACTCACACTCTGTGTACAAACCAGACAGATATAATGCATTCATGCTGTGTACCCAAACAGACTGATATAATGCAGTCACTTTTTGCCAAATCAGACAGATATAATGCAGTCACTGTCTTTGCCCAAACCAGACTGATAGTCTCTCTCTCTCTGTGCTCAAACCAGACTGATGCAATGCACGTGCTCTCTGTGCCAAACCAGACTGATATAATGCACTTGGTCTCTGTGCTAGGCCGGACTGATATAATGCACTCACTCTCAGTGCCAGGCCAGACTGATGTAATGTACTCACTCTCTGTGCTCAAACCAGACTGATATAATACACTCACTGTCTGTGCCAGGCCAGAATGATATAATGCACTCGCTCTCTGTGCCAGGCCAGACTGATGTAATGCACTCACTCTCTGTGCCAGGCCAGACTGATGTAATGCACTCACTCTCTGTGCTCAAACCAAACTGATATAATGCACTCGCTCTCTGTGCCAGGCCAGACTGATGTAATGCACTCACTCTCTGTGCCAGACCAGAATGATAATGTAGTCACTCTCTGGGTACCTTTTGCTTGTTATTACATGTTCTACACCAAAGGTAACTTTGAAATGTTTCAAGGGCTCAGAACTTTGGGTGACAACTAGATAGAGTTTATGAGATATTCCAAAGGCTGTACTGAAGTCTGAGTTTATAGGAAGGGAAAGTAGAGATGGCAGGTGCATAGTCTACTAATTATGAGGAAAACTCCAGCATTCTTAATCAAGCAAAGTCTCACCCCTCCCCCACTGGATTAACATCAGAATACTAAGCTTCCATCTAAACACATTGATATCATCTCACAGCATGACCCTGCATTACTAATTAAGTCAGACTAATACTAGATTTGTACAGTTCTTTTACCTGCATGTCGCAAATGAAGGAAGTAGAGACAATGATGCAGGTATCCTTGGCAGATTAACTGGCAATTTGCTAGTGGGTGAGGTCCAAATAACACGAGTCTGACAATATTTCCCCTTTTCCTGCCAAATTAAAGTCTGACTCCCCTTACTAAAGTTAGTGGATAGGGTTTGTTTTAATTAAGTTGGTGCTGCAGTAGCGTTGTCACCTCATGGTAAGATGCTGTCCGGTTCGATTCTCAGCTAGAGCGTCTTCCGCGTGGAGACATGCATGAATGGGCGTACCTTCGTTGAAGGTGGTGCATCAGGGCTGGCAACTCGGCACGTAAAAATCTACTGCCAATCATTAGCGGACCGGAGTTCCACTGTGGCAACCCCTAACCGGGAAAAGCCGAAAGACACAACAACATCATATCCTTGTACAGCAATCAGCAGAATGTTCTGGAAGTCTAAAATAACTTGCAATCACCCTTTGGTCACACATATAATGATGCAGGCAGGACAAAACCTTAAGGGCAAGCTTGACCTTGGCCAACTAAGGTGTCTACCTTATGTTTCCACCCAGATCACAAGACCGACCAGTTTTGCAAGAGTACATATACCCTAAAGCATTTTTCTTGAATTATAGTTAAGAACAAAATCCAGCTTTCCTTCAGACATGAGAAGAAATATTTTTTAAGATATTACAAACACTTTCTCTACAGATGAATGTAAAGCTAACCTGAATGACTATCTGGTCTTTTCTCCAAATATACATAGACATTAAAGATCCCATGATTTCTACAGTCATTAAAAGTATGTTTATAGGGTATGTGGAGTCCTAGCATTTTGATGTCTGTTGTCATGAAATGTGCTTTAAATCAGCAGATGCAGAATGAGTGCTGCATTTTGATATTCAGAAATGACAGCCACCACCTGCAAATGTCTTGCTCTTTATTTGCTTAATCTGCATGGAAATGACCTCATTGTCACTTAAGTTTCATCTTATCCATTGATTATGTCATTACTGGAACAAAACTTTTCTGTTTGAATGAAGCCTTCATAATGCAAAAAAAGTTATAATGACAGATGTTTCTAGAATCAAGACAACTGCAATGAAAAGAAGAGCTGTAGAAATATACTAGTTAGGTATGAACTCCTTCTCTTTCTGCAGGACTTTTTATTACTTTTCACTGTAATTAGAAAAGACTTTTTCCATGAACTCAGTAACACTTGTATCAGTATAGCATTATAAATAATCATTAACTTTATTCAGGTTTCATTTTCACGTTATATGGTCTGTCACAGAATGATCTCATGTTTTTATTTAAAATGTTATGATGCTAAAAACAAAGCATTTTACAGGTATTTTGCTTGCTATCAACAAGATTTCATCACTTGCAAACAGAAAACTAAAAAAAAAAATTAAGAAATACTATGCATTAGCACCTATTAGATGAGCTAAACTTTGAAAAAATGAAAAATAAATCATTGCAGTGTTTTGATGAATCCAGTAGACAATACATTTGGTAGCTTTACACATTGACAAATATACGTTTCAGGTGGTATCCTACATATGACATTCATCAGCCATTTTTATCAAATAATTTGCAGCCCATAACCTGGTGTGTCACTGTATGATAACAGTTACAATGCTGTATTTCCTGAATAGCCCAGCTACCTGAGTACCTTTTAGACATTCACTGTTACAACACAGTGTTTACAATACAATCATTTATATGTAACAGCAGTAATGTAGTGCATTGTAGTCCCTTTCTTTGTTTATAAGCTACCATTCATTCAGTTTACTTTGTCTTGATCAGAAAGAAGTTGAGAACCCTTCACAAACCAGAGTTGTTGTATTTTTCGGCTTTTCCCGGTTAGGGATCGCCACAGCAGAACTCCGGTCTGCTAATGATTGGCAGTAGATTTTTACGTACTGAGTTGCCAGCCCTAACGTACAACCTTCAATGAAGGTACACCCATTCATGCATGTCTCCACACAGAAGACGCTTTAGCTGAGAATCGAACAGGACAACATCTTACTGTGAGGCGACAACGCTAGCGCAGCACCAGAGTACCATAGTATAATCCATCTGTGTATAATAACTCATATAAAGCGGTAACAAGCATGACATCTTCCAAAACTTAAACACATACACGTACATGCCTGTGTGCGCATGCACACACACACACACACACACACACACACACACACACACACACACACACACACACAAACACAAATAATCACTTCTGAAGAAAGACACGTCGGATCAACAGTTGAAAACGAAGTGCTTTTGTTCCTTTATTGAATAAAATGGAACTTCATCAGATAACTTCACCGTAAAACAGAATAGTTTAAATAACACTGTTCAACCAAGCATATTGTCTTATCAATTAAGTCAAAGCCCTAAAACAATTAATTTAAAAGTACATTAAAAAAAAAAAAAAAACAGAAAAAAATCCCTTACTATAGTTACATTTTTTCAAATATAAAATTTCAGTACATTACAAATAGTGAAGAATGTTTCTCCCCAAGTAACCAGCTAATATAAAATCATTGTTAGTCCAAAGGTGAAGCAAAAAGAGTAATAAGCTAAGAAGAAATTCCGAGTGACGTTAAAACTGCACACTTACTAAAGGTTATCATATTTTCTCAGCTCTCAGTGCTAACACACTACTAACAGATATCCTGGCATTGACGCTTGGAAACTGCGTATCATTTAACAAAGTCTGCCAGTGTGTTTCCCTGAATTCCAGATAAGAAGACCAGTTACCTCCCCTGTTGTTTACTGCCACTTTTTCTATAACACAGAAAACAAATTTATTAAAGTTCTCCGTTACTCGTTTTTTTCAAATGAGGGACAGATGCACACACTATCCCCCTTACTAAGGCACGCTGATTTCCAGTTAAGACCTAGGAAAAATTATCTAGATACAGGTCTGACTTGTACCCTGAAGTACAACCACAATGTTTTTTTCTACAAGAAACATCATACAGAAAAACTGGGACAGTGTTTTGGGGGCTTTTAGGTTGACTGATAAGTAGGGTCCATTCCCAAAATTCATTTACAGACAAAGACAAAATATTAGAAATTTATTTGAAAAAACAAGTAAAGAAGGTCACATTAAAATTAGGGAAAAGGAAAAAAATGTGGGGCCTGTAAGGAATGTAAATTGATTTACAAATCTACCAAGATTACAATAGGGAATTACAACAAAGTGTTCCCTATTCCAAGGATGTTTGATTGCAACACCAAAGGTGTTGTTTATGTAGCGAACTGTCTGTCCTGCCCTGCCTTCTATATAGTCAAGAGAGAAAATAAACTTAAGAGAATTTACAACATATATACACTTTTAGAAAGGACAACACCAATGCTCTATACAGGCACACAATTTCATGTCAGAGCTTTAATAAATTTGTTTTCTGTGTTATAGAAAAAGTGACAGTAAACAACAGGGGAGGTAACTGGTCTCCTTATCTGTAATTTAGAGAAACACACTGGTAGACATTGTTAAATGCTACAGTTTGCAGGCATCAATGACAGGATATCTATTGGTAATGTGTTAGCGTTGAGAGCTTGAGAGCTGACAAAATACGATAGCCTTTGGTACGTGCACAGTTTTAACATCACCCAGTATTTCTTCTTAGCTTGTTACTCTTTCTACTTTCACCTTTCAACTAACAATGATTTTATATTAGCTGGTTACTTGGGGAGACAAGTTCTTCACTATTTGTAAAGTACTGAGATTTTATATTTTATGATTGAGGAAATTTAACTATAGTAATGGATTTTTACTGCTTTTTTAATGTACTTTTAAATTCATTGTTTTAGGGTTTGACTTAATTGATAAGCGAATATAATTGGTTGAACAGAGTTATTAAAACTATTGTGTTTTATGGAGAAATTATATGATGACTTTCTATTATTCAATAAAGGTATGAAAAGTGCTCAGTTTTCAGCTGTTGACCTGACATGTCTTTCTACGTCAGTGATTCTGTTCCTATTTTTTGTGGTTACTGTTGTCATTCGGTTCTTAGACACACACGTACACATACATAAACACTACACATACATTGAATCTACACAAGTGATACAACAGCCAAATGTCCTCATTTTTGCAGAATGTCTTTTTCAGTGATTCTGTTCTTATTTTTTGTGGTTACTGTTGTCATTCGGTTCTTGGACACACACGTACACATACATAAACACTACAGATACACTGAATCTACACAAGTGATATAACAGCCAACTGTCCTCATTTTTGCAGAATGTCTTTTCCTCTTACAGTTTGTGTTTTGTGGCAAACACTAAGGATTGAAATCACTTAATAATGACACGCATTTGAGTTTCAAACTTTATATCATTCAGAAAATGCATGCTAACACAAAACCTGTTATTCCATCAACTTTTTTTTAAACTGTCCCTATTTTTTAGCCTTTGTCCCCCATTGTTTTAGGCTTTGTCCAGATTTCTTGCACTAAGAGGTTGAGAGGTATGACAGATAATTTTAATTGCAGTACTGAAAGAGTAACAGCTTTGTTTCAGTCCTTTGATGTGACACACCATTACAGGCATAGATTACTTTTGTTTTCTAAACCAAAAGAAAAGTCGCACTTTTAAATGCAAGAGCACCAATGTATACAGAAAAATGAAAGAAAGGCATAAGTCCCAGTAACACAGTCAGGGAATAATAATTTTGTCTGTGTAAGAATTTATTTATTTTATTTTATTTTACATTTGTTGACCGGGATGGTCCGACTGGATACATGTCCATTTTCAGCGGAGGCCCGGGGAGAAAAGCTCCAACATTGTCACAATTACAGATTGTTACATATAGTAAAGCATATGAGAGGGAAAAAAATCAATTTACATACTGCTACAATACATCCTAGCTATAACAACCACAAAATACGAAAGTTCTCACACAGATTATTAAAACATACTAGGTTAAAAATAAGACAATTCTAGATTTTGAGTTTAGTTTACAATACATTGTTCTTGTTTGGGGTTACAGGTCCCTTCTCTAGGATGTCCATTTAGAAAAGAATTTAGGGCTTCCATTTATGGTCATAAGTCAAGGAAATATAGAGTTAGATCATTTGACAATAAAAGGTTAAAGTTTTTGAACTTAGGTAATCAAGAGGAAAAGTGATGAACTCCTTGGCCTGCATGGACTGTTTGGAATGTGGCAAGTAATGCTACCACAAATTCCCATAGGTAGAAAGACAGAGTGAAAGAGCTAGACTGACTGAATGATAAGGCTGGACATGACAAAAGGGAAAAAAATTCAGCTGACACGGCCACAAGTTGATTACATTTGTTAAGCACTTCCTGATATCACTATGCTCTTAAAATCTTAAAATCTGTGGCCATTCCACTGTTCTAGAATATCACTATTATTTTAAGACCTGTGGCCATTGCACTGTTCTAGAATAGTTGATGCCTTAGCTAGTCCTACACTAAAAGCCTCTTTGTTCAACAGTGAAGAGCCAAGTTAAAAATAAATCAGTGATGGGCAGCCTAATTAAGACACAACCTCAGTCCCATGTACTTCATGCAAGGCAGAGGATGTTTGAACCACTGTAGCAACAGAGACTTATAAACAGAATCACTCATTTGTCAGAAATGGACTGCATTCTGACCTGTGTGCAGCACTTTGTTGATTTCAATAGCACATTGTAAATCATAGGTTGCAAATATCTTGTACACCTTATAAAGTGGTAGGATTAGGTTCCAAATGTCAATCACAAGGCAAATGACAACCAACTCATCAAAGAAAAAAAACACATATTGACTTAATAAAGTCATTAAAGAAGTTGACATAGCATCACATTATAATATAGACAGATGTGCATAAATACATACTTGAACACATAAACAAGATGACACAAGTAACAGTCAACCATGCTGTGATGAACCTCTTTGGGCCAGTGATCAAGGAGCCTCAATCCTCACCACTAACACCTGTGAGGAACAGTCACTTGGGATACAAATGGGTACACACAGTATTTCCAGATGCAGCTCTCTGCACCAAGTACAATTTCCTGGGTTTATATTAAAAGACCGAAGAGGTGTTTCATCGAACACCTCTTGGTCGACACATAAAGAGCAAATGCACTAAAGTGCAAATGCTCAAAACAGAAATGTCTTTCCCTGGGAAAGAAACCACTTGGCCATCCATGTGTGTTTGCCCCTTTTCTCACTGCAGTGCAATCTCAGAGTTGGTATGTTTAGTTAGGGGGGTGTGGGGCACAGCCCCATATATTGGGGGTTCTGGGGGGTGAAGCCCCCCACATTGTTATGTTTGAAAGTGTGTGTGTGTGTGTGTGTGTGTGTGTGTGTGTGTGTGTGTGTGTGGGTGTGTCCCAGAAAACAGTTATGAATTACCAGTGATCTGCAAAAGTCAGCAATGAATAAGCTGCATTCTGTAAAATAAGTAATGGATAACATTACTCCCCAGAAATCAACAATATACAATCACTACTCCCCAGAAATCAATGATAAATAAGCAGCACTGCCTAGAAATCAACAATAAATAGGCAGTACTTAAAATATATCAATATACAAGCAGTAAATGTTGTTGAAATCAACAATAAATAATCAGTACTCCCCAGAAATCAACAATGAATAAACAGTACTCATCAGATATCAACAATATACAAGCAGTACTCCCCAGAAATCAACAATGGATATGCAGTACTCCCCAGAAATCAACAATAAATAATCAGTACTCCCCAGAAATCAACAATGAATAAACAGTACTTCCCAGAAATCAACAACAAATAAACAGTAATCCCCAGAAATAAACAACAAATAAACAGTACTTCCCAGAAATCAACAACAAACAGTACTCCCCAGAAATAAACAACAAATAAGCAGTACTCCCCAGATATACAAGCAGTACTCTCCAGAAATAAAAAATAAACAGTACTCCCCAGAAATAAACAACAAATAAGCAGTACTCCCCAGAAATAAACAACAAATAAACAGTACTCCCCAGAAATAAACAACAAATAAGCAGTACTCCCCAGAAGTCAACAATTAATAAGCAGTACTCCCCAGAAGTCAACAATTAATAAGCAGTACTCCCCATATATCAATAATCTGTGTGGTCACTGGCCCTAGAAAGAATGTCTACATTGTAAATAGTGAATATACATCATAAATGAAATGCAACCATTTCAGAATGTCCATCAGTACTTAATAACAACAATTATTAAGGAATTACACTTTGAAAGCTGAATATGTCGTAATTATAACAACGAGATCCATCCCTGTAAGGTCATAATTATAATCTACCTCAAGAAAAATAATTCCCCAGTAATCACTGTCACAGAAAATATTATTCTTTACAACATGCATGGTTATTTTTACAATTTTGTTTTTCCAGTCATATTACTGCCAGTGGGATGTCCTTACTTGGTAGAATGATAATCTTGTAATGGACATGACAAATACATTGTAGTGTTTTCACAGTGTAGTTAGCATGACATGGGTATTGTTTCATTTGTTTTGTTGTTTTGTTTTCTGTTTTACTATTAGATTCTTCTGCACTCTGCTTGTTAGCTTCCACCAACTTGCCACTGAACAAAAATCACACTCCTCTAAATATGCCATTTTCTGGATTGCTGTATTTTGTTAATTTCTTTGTACTGAATTTCATTATACACTTGTCACACACTTGCAACATTTTTATACTATTTATCAGCAAAACAATATAATATCATCTATGATGTAAACAAAACAGCATAACAAGGATGTTACTTTGCCAACTTAGCATCAAAACATGATGTTATCATAGCATTTTATCAAATAAGTAAGCTTAAGAATGTGTGACAGCTTTTGCTGTCTGGGCATTTGTACAAAGCATACACCTACCCCAGCCACCCTAAAGGGAACTGGTATAAACTAGTTGAGTGCTCTGTATCTCATTTCATTTAGTCCACTTGTTGTAAAGAATGCAGAGACATTCTGAATAAAATGTCTGTAGGACTTTTCATTCTTAGATCACCTTTATGCAAATCATTCAGAAGAATGTGGTATTATACTACTGAATTAGTGGTGATATTATCAGAAGAATGTGGTATTATACTACTGAATTAGTGACAATATTATCAGAATAATGTGACACTATACTACTAAATTAGTGACATTATCAGAAAAATGTGACATTATACTACTGAATTAGTGGCAATATCATTATACTTGGATTGGTGAAATTTGTAAATTTCAGACATACAACAGTATAAACATATCATATCCAAGACTTTGGCATTACTCATTAAGCCAATGATCTGGAACTCCATTTTACATTTGCAGACACTACCAGTGCTTGAAAGACTGCGAGTGCATTCTGCTTAACCTGACCTTGCCAAGGCATTGAACAGTACAACACATAAGGGAATATATGACAGATTAAGCATAGTAAATGTCTATCCATACATAACTCATTTGTTAAGGAAAACAATGACCCAAAAATCAGGGTTGGAAGATACCAAAACACTATACAAGAGGTGTCCCTTGGGGCTGCATTGGGGACACTTGTTTTTGTACTATTCTTCTTTAATATGAAAAATGGCCTATGGACACACAAATATGCTGATCTTTCCAATCAGGTATAAGGTGATATATGCTTAAATAAAGTATACAATACATGTAACTTCTATCCAAGGAAAAAAATAACTTGGTTTAGTTTTCTAGCTCACGCCAGCTTTCCTGTGAACAAAATAATTATGCTGCACTGTAATGAGTAGGATGTTTTTTTTTGTGTGGTAGCAGAAAATTGCCATCACATGGCATGCACTGCTATTACTTCCATATTCAGCTTAGGAGTCACAATGCAGACTGACTTTCAGTAGGTTCAGAGTATCAATTACCCAGAGCAGTTGCTAGAAAACATAATCCAAATGGCAATCTTAAATGTAAGCCACAAAGATTCTTCAACATCTTAAACTAGCAATTTAAAGAGCATCTCTTGATCCACAAGAAAGGAAGAATGCCTATATTCCAAATACTATGCACGGGTATGAGACACAATGGAAATACTGCCAGCCCAGCTATCTGGAATTATGTAAATAGTTATATGTTATCTGTGAATGCCAGCATGATGCAATTGCTTGTGTTACCAAATGTATTAGAAGTATATGTTATGTGTGCATTAAACTACTGGTACAGAAGTGTGTGTTTTGAACAGGGTTTGTACCGTACTGAGCTTCAAGGATGTGTCCAAGGTGTACCCTACTGGCTTAGAATAGAAATGTATATAAACTATTGTAATTGTGTAACTGTATATGTTTTAACAGTAGAAACTGGGACATAAAAGGTTAACTTGCAAAACTTCAAGAAAATAAGTTGAAATAAAATTGTTTTACGATTGTGCTATAAAAGTTATCTCTCAGTTTCAGTGTAGCAGACACAATGTCTACAGCTAGATGTTTTTTGTATTGTCTTGGAGAGATGTAATTACTAAGTTTGGGATGCAGAAGTGTTTTATTGTTTTATGTCTTTCAGGATCTGCAAACATCTGAGAGATAAGTATTTTTCACAGAGAGATGCTAAAAATGCTTGTACTTTCTGACAATGGGGGTAGCTTGGGAACTAAAATCAGGTGACAAAAAGTGATGTCATCCAAGCTAACCCAGCAGTAATATGTGATTATTAATTTAAATCTCTCTCAGAGAGAGACTGGACATTTTGCATTTTATCTTTGACCTAACAAGAACATCCACTCATCATCCCATCTGCACTTGCCTTGCTGTAAGTTTCTTAGGGCATAGTAACTTTTAGATATAGTTAGGAATATAGTAAAGATTAGTTTAGATGTTTTCTGTATTTATTTGAGACTGTCCTGCAATGTTGTTTTAAGTATTTCCTGTAATTTTGAACTCTGATGTAACTGAATACAGTTCATTCAATAGTATTGACTTGTTCTTTTATTATTTATTATTAAATATATTCAAATCTATCTTTGTGGCTGATATTTGTAGTAAACTTGTGACAGCCTTTCCCAGGTGTGTGTGTGTGTGTGTGTGTGTGTGTGTGTGTGTGTGTGTGTGTGTGTGTGTGTCCGGTACTAGGGCAGGAACACAAAGCACTGGTTGGACAGAGAGGGTGCTGGAGGTCTTGGCTTGGCCCATCTGAGATCTTTACCCTATAGCTGTGCCAGAGCTGAGTCTTATTGGGGATCTGGAGAAAGAGGGAGAAACCAGCTTCAGACTGACTGTGATCTCTGTGTGCTCTTAAGGGAAATTGCACTTTACTGTGTGTGTACTTGTCATTCCCCCATTGTGTACATTCCCAACTGTTGCCAGTGGTGAGGACTGAGGCTTCTTGATTACTGGGTCAGTAATGGAGTGTCACAACATAAACGTACTTTCTTCATAAAGCTGTAAAGTACATGTTTGCTGTTTTCCACAGTACTGTATCACTACTTTAAAAGTCTCAGTTTTCCATAGATATAATTCATAGGTTCATAGGTTCATAAGTTAGTACTAAGCTAACTGCCTTTGCAAGCCATTTTAAGCCTAGCCAGTTATCCCTTGTGAGACTCAAACCCTGCACCTTGTGTTTGTAAGGCAAATACCTTAGCCATTAAGCCACCCTCCCAACCCCTAGGTGAAATTGTGTAATTTTTAAAGTTGTATTTCTTTATACAGGAGGAGCATATCTCTACCCCTATGACATTTTGACTCCATCATGAGTCTACTCCATACAGACGCCATCATGAGCCTGCCCCATATAGGTTCCATCATAAGCCTACCTCATAAGGACTCCACTATGAGCCTACTCCATACAGACTCTATCATGAGCCTGCCCCATACAGACTCCATTATGAACTTACCCCATACAGACTCCATCATGAGTCTACCCCATACAGACTCCATCATTAACCTACCCCATACAGACATGAGCCTACCTCATTAGGACTCCATCATGAGCTTACCCAGTATGGACCCCCATAATCATGCCTCAGTGAACTCAGAGTTCTTTGCCAGGGTAGTAGATAACATCCTGATTTTGTAATTGTCAATCTTCCTTCAGCCCTTGTTCGTACTGTATATCACAACACGGATGCCTAAAGATTATAGACTTTTAAATGGTTAATATTACGCATACAATCTCAAGCAAAATGAAATGCTTACTGCAACTTTGATATAATGAACAGTGTAACAAGAACTGGGTGCATGGACATTATTGAACCATTCAGTCTGAAAAAGCTGTTGTTTTGTCTTGGGATGAAGTATAAAATGGTCAGAAAACTGGCTCATTGAGTTCGGCCTATATTGTAAGGTCCAGGGTTTACTTCTGGTCACTGTCTAGATGGAGTTTGTATGACGTCCTAACTGTACAGAGTTTTCAAGGTCCTTTGGCTTCTTCCCACAAATAAGTTGCCTATTAGCTACTCATAACTATTCATATTTTAGATTTACTCTAACACCTGTGACTCAAAAGCGTCCAAGACAGCCAGACAAGCTCACTTACCTTTGTAACAAATTTAAACAAGACAAAGGCAGTCCTTGCATTTTCCAGATTGGGCTATGCAAAAGTGCTAGAATTGTGTGCTTATGCTACAAGATGACCATTTATTACAGATTATTAAATTCTTCCAAAATCTGTATTAATGATGATATTAGTAAGGCAAGAACATCGGAGTATGTATGCATATTTAATAGCTACCAAATGATGGTTCTTACCTACTGGTTCCACTGGTACCTGTGTGAGGTCTCTTTCACTCTACATGTACATAAGTCTAGGTTTCTGCACTGCTTGGCTTTTTAACCCCACATTTCACACTGCCACAGAAAATTCATGTAGCACTGGTCAATCTGACAATTCTCTGACATAAAAAAATATATTCTAGTAAGACTGCATTTGCCAACCTTCTGCTGTATTTTCATTTGTACAGATTAGCATGACACACTGAAAAGATTACCATGTTATGTATTTTTATTATTAGCCAAGATTATGCAAGCTTAATGATTTTCACTGAGTGTAGCTGTAGCTCTCAACCTTCCACCCCCACATGTGGAACATCCTCTCACAATGTGAAACAAATGAGTAAAATGTTACAACTTGCTAACAACTTCAGCTAGGAAGCTCATAAGATAATTCCAATTTGTTACTTTATAGTAACATGAATGAATTGAATTCATTTATGAATTAATATGATTCAGTATTATTTACCATTTAGAGAAATTCTTAACACTGTATGTGTGACATACCCTTTCAATGTGGAACAGCAAGAAGCATGGCCTTTGTAAGGCTCAAAATGAGGACCTTTTTCATAATGAGGTGCTCCTGAGAGGTATGATTATGTACTAAAATAGTGAGCTGTATTTTCTTTGAAATCTACATAAAGTGAACCCATACCTCTCAACCTCTTAGAGCAAAAACTCTGGACAAAGCCTAAAATGGGGGGGGGGGGCAAATAGGGACAGATTTTAAATATTGCTCTTACAAACTTAGAAAGTTGAAAGGATAATCGGTTTTCCATTAACATGAATTTTCCGAAGGATGTGGGGTCTTAAACTCAAATGTTTGTCATTATTTAATGACTTCAATCCTCAGCTATTTGCCAGAAAGGGACAGATTTTAAGGGGAACACACTAAAAATATGAGGCAAAAATCTGGACATTCTGCGAAAACCTGTACAGTTGAGAGGTATGAATCACAAGACAGTTAAATGGTCTTGAAATGCTAAGTATTGAAACTGATTATAATACTTATTCCGTTTAAGAAAAAAAAACTAAAAACATGAAAGGTGGAGGTGATTATCTTTAAAAGATATATGTCTCAGACAGGAACATGTTTCAGCAAGGACTGCTAAATCTTTATACTTCAGAGGAACATGTTTTGGCAAGAATTGCTGAATTTATATGCTTCAGATAGGAACATGATTCAGCAAGGACCGGTAAATCAATATACTTCAGAGAGGAACATGTTTTGGCAAGAACTGCTGAATCAAAGACCATTTTGCTAAAAATGAATGACCAAATGGTGCATTAGTAAAACTTTTAATTTTCAAAGCTGCATTTTTCTGTGAGATTGAGTGACTCTGGTTTAGCAAATTGACTGATTAAACATTATTAACCAACCACTTACAGAAAGCTATGTCCCTGCCATCTGGAAAAAGTTCCACATCATACCTCTACTTAAAGGGGGATCATCTCCGATTACCACCCTATAGGTATTCTACCTCCACTCTCCAAAATATTAGAAAAATACATTCATTCCCAACTTGTTTCCCATCTTCACAGTAACAATCTCCTCTCCAACACTCAAGATAGTTTGTCACCTCACCACAGCACCATTATTGCTCTGCTGAGTTTTACCAAAATCATAAACTCTAATCAAAACACTGGTGACCTAGTGTTTTCCCTCTTCTTAAAGATGTCAAAAGCATTTGACACAGCTATCTCAACAACAGACTTCAGGCTTTAAAACAGAAAGTAGATCTGTATCCTTTTATGTGTCTGTTGGCATACCTCAGGGATCTCTTCTAGGTCCTTTACTATTCAACATATTCATTAATAATCTTCAGAAAGTGACCAAATAATAAAATACGCAGATGATACCACACTCATATGCTCAGCACCAAATTTGTTGCTACGCCACAAGATGACCCAGGACTCCTTTTCCTCAGTAGTGGCTTAGCTAGATGACTTCCAACTGGTTTTAAATACTAAAAAAAAAAAAAAAAAAAAAAAAAAAAAATCAATGCTGTTTTTTTACCTAAATCTCTGTCAGCACAGAAACAATCCTTCAACATCACATCACATTAGCACATAATACCTCAACTGAAACTGTCTTAACTGATGATAACGTAAAGTATAATCGACACATCATTCAAGCCATCAAAAAAATCCCATCAAACATTGGGTTTTCTACAGAAACAAACGCTTTCTCAATGAATACTCTGGGAATTCTTAAAAAAAAAAACACCAAATATTGGGTTTTCTACAGAAACAAACACTTTCTCAATGAATACTCTGGGAATACTTAAAAAAAACCCCACCAAACATTGTGTTTTCTACAGAAACAAACCCTTTCCTCAATGAATACTCTGGGAATTCTTAACCCCCCCCAAACGTTGGGTTTTCTACAGAAACAAACGCTTTCTCAATGAATACTCTGGGAATTCTTAAAAAAAAACACCAAACATTGGGTTTTCTACAGAAACAAACCCTTTCTCAATGAATACTCTTGGAATTCTTAACTCCCCCCCCAAACGTTGGGTTTTCTACAGAAACAAACGCTTTCTCAATGAATACTCTGGGAATTCTTTATCAATTTATCTTCTCCCTTCATTTTTCTATGCAGCAGCCATCCTTACTAACCTTCACTTCATCTTAACAAATAAACTAGAAGTTTGCTAGAATAAAATAGTTAACTTTGCATCCAACTTACCAAACCATTTGCACCACTGCCTATTACTGAAGCACCTAGACTGTCTCAACCTACCTAATTACCTTACTTCCTCCCAGCTGCTTAGTGCTCACAAAATAATACATAAGTCCAACACCTGCCTGTCATCACATGTGAGGTATTGCCAGGACAAGTAAGCTAGCATACTTAACTGGAGTTTCTAAATAATTATATGTCATGTGTATATCAAACTGATTTGTACTGATGCTTGTGTTGAAATTGTATTTGTAAAGCTGCTTGTGTTAAAGATGTACTAACAGTGGGTCTTGCTGTACAGAAAATAAATAGACCTGTATGTCAGACAGTATTGTAACTGTTGAAATGGATATATTGTCACAGGGGATACTGGGAGAGAAGAGGTTAATCTCAGTCCAGCTAACTTTGAAAATAGTCTGAGATTAAATTACCTGGTTTAGGCCATGGAGATTGTATCTTATAGTCTGACTGCAGCCAGAGACAAAATGTCTGTGAAAACCAGGACTAGGAATCCTACTGTATTTCCTTAGGGGTGAACTAATTGCTAACCTGGAAGGGTGGAAGTTTTTGAAATGGTTTTATAGCTTCCAGATGCTATAACACATCTTAGCAAGACTCTGTGTGTGTATTATTACACATATGTGCTAGATTCTGGTTCAGTTTCTAGTAAATGGGGTAGTGTGGAAACCAGAGTCAGATGACCAGATGTATGTCATATCCTTCTGTAATCCAGCACTGAAATGATGCTTTAATACTAGATGAGATAGAAGTCTCAGTGCAGTCTGTTTATCACTCACCCCCGTCATCTTGTCTTGTTCTAATAAGCAAACTAGGGGACAGTAATTCTTTAGGTCAGTTAGGAAATATAGTGAGATTAGTTAAGTATTGTTGTTTTGTATCTGTGTGAACCTTTCATTCTGTGTTCTTTTTAATATTTCATGTGACTGAAACTCTGGTTCTTATTGTAAATAGATATTTAGTATTTTCATGTTCTTTTATATTATTAAATATATTTAAACATTTCGTGGTGGCTGGTCTTTTAGACAATATTTTGACCTTTGAGAGTGCTTATATTAATTTGGTGGCACTGTGTACACTCCTGGAAGCCTTGCTGCATTGATCAAACACATTTATATTAGTAAAAAACAACAAAAATGGTCCAGGCAGCAACAGGAAAATGGCTGTTGAACAGTCCTTTTAATACAAATTCACCACAAGCGCTTTCACCCTGACTCAAATGCAGGGCTTTAAACCCTGCATTTGAGTCAGGGTGAAAGCACTTGTGGTGAAATTTTATTAAAAGGACTGTTCAACAACCATTTTCCTGTTGCTGCTTGGAACGTTTTTGTTGTTTTTTTATTAGTATTTTACACACGGTCCATTCCACTTGTTGTGGTTCTTACATTTATATTAGTATTAATGTTACTCAGTCTTGTAATAATGTAGGTGACTCACTTTACTCAATCTATGTTGCTAAGCACTGGAACTCCATTCCATATACTCTTGTAAGAGCCTTAGAGTAGCTGACTTTGAAGTTTTCTGGTGGCAGTATCTACCTTATAGTCTGGGCAGATAGCTGATAAATCTGTGCCAGTCTTTCCCAGGTATGTGTGTGTGTGTGTGTGTGTGTGTGTGTGTGTGTGTGTGTGTGTGTGTGTGTGTGTGTGTCTGTCTGTCTGTGTGTATGTGTGAGCTTCTTGGTGCAAGGACACAGAGCACTGGTTTCACAGAGACAGTGGTGGAGTACTTGGCTTGGAAGACTCGGCCAAGGACTCAACACTACAGTTGTGGTCAATGTGGAGTCTTATTTGGGGCCTGGTGAGAGAGAGGAAACTCCAGCCCCAGGACAGGAGTGTGTTCCTTGTGTGGTCTTAAGGTAAATTGTGCTTGGTGCAGACAGCTGCATCTGTAAATACTGTGTTTATCTATTTTTCTTCCAAGCGAACATCCCTCACTGGTGTCTGTAGTGAGGATAGAGGCTCCTTGATTACTGGCACACAAGAAGGATCTCACACTGCCCATCACTACAAAACATCTTCAATCACTTCTTCCCTCCTAGGAAACTCTGTCCACAGTACAAATATCTCTTGACCAGGACCAAGTATTGTAATAGTCTTGTAGGTGACTCACTTTACTCAGTCTATGTTGCTAAGCAGTGGAACTCCATTCCACCAACCTTAAATCAAGATAATGTTATCACATATTTCAAACACAACCTAAAGCAACAACTAACTTCCTCATGGCTATGCTCATGTTCCCATCCTGACTAAAACAATCTTTCTGTTTCTCTTCCATTGCCAATCTCTCTATCAATTCCTCTGACTCTTTCACCTTTGTTATCCCTGTTTCTTTCTCTTTCATCCCCACTACTGCTCCTCCAGTTAATCTATGGCTGTAATACTCTCCTACTAATACCACGTCCTTATCCAGCTCATCATCTTACCTATCTATGGGTCTATGACAACTGACTGAATAGTAAAAAGATTGAACGGCTGTAAGAACGAAAATGCCATTCATAGAAATCTGTTTTGTGGGGGGCTGCGCCACCCACACCCCCAGCTAAATATATATACCAACTCTGAGATCAGACTACAGTGAGGAAATGACAAATTTTCCAATTTTCACTGTACCGTGATCTCAGAAAATGGATTTCTATGAACAGCATTTTCATTCTTACAGCCTTTCGATCTTTGTACTATTCGATCCATTGTCATAGAGCCCCTATCTACTGTTACCGCATCCTCTTCACCATCAGAACTTTTGCTTCTTATGTTTTTCTTGATTATTTCTGCTTATATCCTTCCTCTTCTTCCATTTTCTGTTTGTGCTCTGGAGACATCCTACCTCATTAAAGTCAATATACATATACTGACTCTATGTGCATTACCATTGCTTATGTGTTTCCAGCTATTGAAGTCATTACTGAGGTGACCACAGATATACTTATAATTCAGACACATGGTTCCTTGTACACCAGGTACATCTTCTCCCAGAAAGTGAAATAATCTTGGCAATTTATTATCATGACTCTTAATGGCAGCGTGCATTAAAACAGTCCTCAAACCCACCAGCAACTCTTATTAAGTTTGTTACTGCAGAACAGGTCCATAGGAACTTACTAGACTATTGATCTGTAACAATCTTTAGAAGTCTAGCCTTACTTTCACATGGTAGTTTTTAGCACTTATATTGTGTATGAATAACCCAGAGGTGGGCAGAACAGGAACATGGGAAACTTAGTTGTTGCTCTTATTCATGGAGAACATGGGTGGTAAACCTGGAGTGAATTTGCTTCATGTAAAGGAGAAGAAAATAAATCTTTCCCAATGGCAAAACTGCTGCATTCAGCTTTGCATTAAGTGGTCGTTCTGTAATTCTCCTGCTCCAAAGATGTCACCTGCAGTTCTTTTATCTCTTGTACAATATTCATTACTTTAATTAAGGTGGGTAAGATTTTGATTTCCATTCTATAGTAAATGTTTTATTGCTTTATTGTTTTAGTGTTTTAGTGTTTTTTATTTTTATGGCAGCAAATAGTACTAAACCTCTTAAGGTCTTACTAAGTCTGGGCAATTCAGATCCTAATCCTATATTCCATCTGAAAAGAATCATTGCTTCAGTTTTCTGCCAGCATTTCTGAAAAGGTAGTCTACAAGGAATGTTTGAGATCTGCCAGTTGTTTACAGCTCCCCACCAAAAAAAAAAAACATGTTCCAAGTTACAACCACCTTTCTGATAATAGTTTCAGCATCTGAGAAAATGCCTCCAATTTTGCTTGGGGTATAAAAATATCTATGAAAACACGTCCATGAAAAAATCCTAAACCTTCTGGACTTTATTTTGTAATTGGGTGCCATACAGATGCCATCCCATTGTTCTTTTGTAAGTTGCCTGTTCATTCTGTCTTCCCAATATTTAACTGTAAGAATCAATCAGTGGAGGTTATCATGCAATATTTTTGAACAGCAACTTCTATTACATACTCAACTAAAAACTTTACCAGAGTTGATCTTTCACTTAGTACTTTCCTATGGTTTTCTCTTTCCCTATACTCTATCAGTTCCTGGGAGGGAAGACCATCTTTAACCTGTAGCCCAAGCTTCTGTTTGGCCTCGTCCCACTCTATTATCTTTCCTAACTAGTTATTTGCTTCCATTACCTTTCTTTGTACTATTGTTGAGAAACATTAGATAGTCTGCCCCTGTGCAACCTCTCCCAGATACTTGAAGCTGTTAACCTGTTCCACTATGTTCCTTTCTATTTCAATTCTCAGCTTCTTCAGATTTCCTCAGTTTGCTGCCATTACAACTGCCCTATCTGTTCTCAGTTTCATCCCATGTGCCTTCAGTTTTGCATTCCATTCCTCTATCCTTTACTGAAATTCTTTCTCAGAGTCTGTCTGTAATGCCACATTGTCTGCATACACAACTTTGTTGATCTACCCCCTTTAAACTGTTTGCTAATGTAGTCCATCACCAGTATGAACAACAGTGGGCTCAGAGCTGAATCCTGATGCACACCCACTCCCGCAGGGAGCCCCTCTGTGAGACTGAACACTGTTTGTACTTGAGTCATTGGGTCTTTGTACATAGCCTGCACCAATTCCACCAACGTTTCTAGGACTTTGAACCATCACAGGACTGACCAAATCAGCTTTCTTGGGACCTTATCATATGCTTTCTTAAAGTCTAGGAATGCCTCTGGATCTGAA